>NC_047128.1:5066703-5179203 GCF_009829125.3 Periophthalmus magnuspinnatus | reverse complement strand
AAAACAGTGTCTCACCTATGGAATATAACAAGCTGGAGAAACTCCTGCCTTTCTGACTGCATCCTAAATGAGAGGAGGATATAGGAGCGAGAGAAAGGGATGAGAACAAGAAAGAGATAAATAATGACAGAGAAGGGGGAAAAGAGAGGAGAAAGAGATGGGGGGCAGAGAAATGGGTGAGATCGTAATGAGAGAGAAGGAGGAAGAAAGAGAAGGAGTGAGAGAGGGGAGAGAGAGGAGAGTGTGAGGAGAGGGGGGGAGAGAGATGGGAGAACAACAAAGAGAAATAATGAGAGAGAAGGAGGAACAGAGAAAAGGAGTGAGAGAGGAGAGAGAGGGAGTGAAGAGAGAGGCGAGAGAGAAACTGGGGGCAGAGAAACAGGTGAGAACGAGAAAGAGAAATAATGAGAGAGAAGGAGGAACGGAGAGAAGGAGTGAGAGAGGAGAGAGAGGGAGTGAAGAGAGAGGCGAGAGAGAAACTGGGGGCAGAGAAACAGGTGAGAACGAGAAAGAGAAATAATGAGAGAGAAGGAGGAACAGAGAGAAGGAGTGAGAGAGGAGAGAGAGGGAGTGAAGAGAGAGGCGAGAGAGAAACTGGGGGCAGAGAAACAGGTGAGAACGAGAAAGAGAAATAATGAGAGAGAAGGAGGAACAGAGAGAAGGAGTGAGAGAGGAGAGAGAGAGAGAGAGAAGAGAGTGGGGAGAGGGAGGGAAGAGAGAGGGGAGAAAAAACTGGGGGCAGAGAAAGGGGTGAGAACAAGAAAGAGAAAAAGGTAGAGAGAGGAAAGAAGGAGTGAGAGGAGAGGAGTGAGAGAGGGGAGAGAGAAAGAAGAGAGATGGGGCAGAGAAAGGGGTGAGAACAAGAAAAAATAAATAATAAAAGAGAAGGAGGAGGAAAGGAGAGAAAAGGAGTGAGAGCAGAGAGAGAAGGAGGAAGAGAAAGGGGAGATAGAGGGGAGAGAAGAGAGAGGGGAGGCAGAGAAAGGGGTGAGAACAAGAAAGAAATAATGAGAAAGAAGGAGGAAGAGAGAGAAGGAAGAAGAGAGGAGAGAGAAGGAGTGAGAGAGGAGAGGGAGGGGGAGCAGAGAGATGGGTGAGAATAAGACAGAGATAAATAATGAGAGAGAAGGAGGAATAGAGAGAAGGCGTGAGAGAGAGGAGAGCGTGGGGAGAGGGAGGGAAGAGAGAGGGGAGAGAGAAATGGGAGACAAAGAAAGGGGTGAGAACATGAAAGAGAAGAAGGTAGAGGTAAGAAGGAGTGAGAGGAGAGAGGAGTTAGAGAGGAGAGAGAGGGGACGGGGGGAGAGAAAGAAGAGAGATCGGGGCAGAGAAAGGTGTGAGAGCAAGAAAGATAAATAATGAAAGAGAAGGAGGAGCAAAGGAGAGAGAAGAGAGAGGGCAGTAAGAGACGGAGGCAGAGAAAGGGGTGAGAACAAGAAAGAAATAATGAGAAAGAAGGAGGGAGAGAAGGAAGAAGAGAGGGAGGAAGAGAGGAGAAAGAAGGAGTGACAGAGGAGAGAGGGGTAGGGAGGGGGCAGAGAAAGAGGTGAGAACAAGAAAGAGAAATAATTAGAAAGAAGGAGGAATAGAGATAAGGAGTGAGAGAGGAGAGAGGGAGGGAAGAGAGAGGGGAGAAAGTGACGGGGCAGAGAAAGGGGTGAGAACAAGAAAGAAAAAGGTAGATAGATGAAAGAAGTGAGAGGAGTGAGGAGATAGAGGGTAGAGAGGGGGGAGAAGAGGAGAGATGGGGTAAAGAAAAGGGTGAGAACAAGAAAGATAAGTAATGAAAGAGAAGGAGGAGGAAAGGAGAGAGAAGGAGTGAAAGAGGAGGAAGAGAAAGGGGAGATAGAGGGGAGAGAAGAGAGAGGGGAGCGAGAGATGGAGGCAGAGAAAGCGGTGACAACAAAAAAGAAATAATGAGAAAGAAGGAGGAAGAGAGAGAAGGAGGAAGAGAGAAGGAGGAAGAGAGAAGGAATGAGAAAGGAGAGGGAGGGGGCAGAGAAAGAGGTGAGAACAAGAAAGAGAAATAATGAGAGAGAAGGACAAATAGAGAAAAGGAGAGAGAGAGAGGAAAGAAGGAGTGAGCGAGGGGAGAGAGAGGAGAGAGTTGGGAGAGGGAGGGGGCAGAGAAAGGGGTGAGAATGAGAAAGAGAAATAATGAGAGAGAAGGAAGAAAGGAGAGAGGAGGAGCGAGAGAGGAGAGAGAAGGAGGAAGAGAAAGAGGAGAGAGAGGGGTGTGAGAGACAGGTGCAGAGAAAGGGATGAGAACAAGAAGGAAATTATGAGAGAGAAGGAAGAGAGAAAAGGGGGAAGAGAGGAGAGAGAAGGAGGGAGAGAGGGAGGGGGAGCAGAAAAAGGGATGAGAAGGGATGAGAACAAGAAGAGATAAATAACGAGAGAGAAGGAGGAAGAGGGAGAAGGAGGAAGAGAGGGGAGAGAGAGGAGAGAGGGAACATCATTATTTGTTCTCTGCACCGCGTGTCTGAGTCGTCCCCTTTGCTTGGGCTCAGGTCTGAAAGGGGCAGATTTCATAAGTGCCTAATAACAACCTCCAAAGGCTCTGCAGATACAAGGAGCCGGAGCTGGCCTCATGTTTACTCTGACAATCTAGGGCCTGTGGACAGCTGTCAGCCTCTCCACCCCAGATGACTGATATTGACAATAAAGCAGGAGCAGATGAGCTGAGAGTGGAGCCGAGTGCAGCGGTCTGGATAAGGGAGAAAAAAGGTCTTCATACAATTTTCATTTTAACCTGAAAAAGGGAGTCTTGACTTGAAGTCAGGACACACAATAGGTTGTTTTAGTAATTAATTAAAGGGAACATATTATCCATATTACATATTATTTTCTGATCTGTTATAATGTCACATCCTCATCACAAACATACCTGGAGTTGTGTTTTGTTTCATTTACACATGTTTAATCCATAATCACTGCATTCTTTGTGAGAGAAGAACATTGAGTTCTTCCCTCAAAAAGAAAACACACTGTTCCACCTTGTGATGTCATGTGATAATACAGGAAGTGCTCCACTGTGTTTATCTATTCCATACAACTTCAGTAAACATTGGTAATTCCAATGTTGAAATTATCTAAATGATTCTAGGAGACAAAAGGTAAAAGGTAGCTGTTAACTTGACTACTGCTTCATGACAATACAAGGTGCAACAGAGTTGCGAGTTTTGGAGATGAAGATTAATGCATGATTACTCAAACATATTTGTGTAATCCCTCAGTCATCCAGGTATGATCCATAGTAAAAGAAAAAATTCAATTCTATGAGCTGGACAAAAAGTTGTAACAGTGAAGATGCTTCACTGCTCATCCACTGCTTCTACAGTTCAGTTCAGAACTGGAGGTAACAACATTATAACATGGTTTATAGCTCATAAGAGTCCATTTTGCGTAATACAGGATCTTTAAAGAAAAATGTATTTGATGTGCAGACCTCCACAGTGTGCTTTGGTACTGTTTTAATCCTGGTTAAGTCCTAGTCTAGTCCAGGTTTAGTTCTAGGTTTGATCTCAAAGTCTCAATGTTAATGTGGTGCTTTTGCAAGTGTGAACACACTCTTGATGCTCAGACTCACTGTACAATTGCGTTACATTTAATTACATTATTCATTCATTTCATACTCTGTGCTGGTGTAGCCACAGGTGATCTCTTGATGTTTATAAAACAGGGGTGCATATGAAACATTTCCATTTTGTTGTGAGTAGACCTGTTACAATAACACATTTTGAAGCATGATATATTGGTACTGAGATACACTGCAATAAACGATAATATTGAAACTATTTTATGCCACTGACCGGGATTATCCTTGTATCAAACTAGCCTCACCTATAGTCATGAGCTTTGGGTAATGACTGAAAGGACAAGATCGCGGATACAAGTGGTCAAAATGAGTTTCCTCCACAGAGTGCCTGGGTGATCCCTTAGAGATAGGGTGAGGAGCTCGGTCACACAGGCAGAGCATGGAGTAGAGTCGCTGCTCCTCCACATTGAGAGGAGCCAGCTGAGATGGCTTGGGCACTGGTTCCAGATGCTTCCTGGACGCCTGTGTGATGTGTTACAGGCACTGGGAGGAGGCCTCGGGGAAGACCCAGGACATGCTGGAGGGATGAAATCTTTCGGCTGGCTTGGCAAGACCTTGGGGTCCCATCAGAGGAACTGGAGGAAGTGTCTGGGGTGTTAGAAGTATGGGAGTCCCTGTTTAGACTGCTGCTCCCGCAACTCGGCCCCAGATAAGCTGAAGAAAATGAATGTAATGGATGGCAAGATAATCCTAGTAAACCTTTTTTTTCATAGACGGTACAATTTAAAGGTATTAGCAACAGAAGAACAACAAAAATACCCAACATTTCCAACATTTTACAAATATGCTCACACAATAAATATTGAGCCCCAACATACATTGTTCCAGCCTTCAAATATTGAACCTCAAGTCAATATACCAGTTATTGTGACAGGCCGAGCAGTGAGGATCAACTTTTTCTGGCTTCAGGACCCTGCAAGCAGACTTAACATTTTTTTGATGTACATGTCTCTGCCTAGTACCGTCTTCTTTGAACCTGTGCAGTGATCTTTATGTCTTACAGAACAACCAATTAAAATATGATGAAAATATAGACAGTAAGGCAGGTAAAGGTCAGCGTGTCAAGTCAAAAGAGTCGTGTAAAAATAAATAAAAGAACAACGCTCTTGAGCTACAGATCTTGGTGTGCATCTGTAAGCCGTAGTCTGAGCTCGAACTGCCTCTGCTGCTGCTTTACTGGTGTGCAGTGGGAGAGAGGATGAAGGCAAAGCTCATGGAAGCGTGGAGAGGCATACAAAGAGGCAGCGCCAGCAAGGAGAGAAAAATGAATAATGATCCCTGTTGTCACATCCACCACATTTCTGGACAGCTCCGGTTTACCCGGCGACGAGCTGGGAGAGGACCGTCCAGCTCGTAGTGCATCATAAATGTGACGGTATACCCATGTACAACCGCAAATGAAAAATAACATGTGGCTCATGAACAAGAATGATTTTTTTTTTTTAAGATTATGGTGAAGGACACACTCTGTGACCACAGCCACCACATTTCTGGCCAGCTCTGGTTTACTTGGCGAGGAGCTGGAAGAAGATCGTCCAGCTCGTAACGCATCATAAATGTAGCGGTATATACACACAACCGCAAATGGGAAAAAAAGTGTGCGCTGGGTAGACAAGAACACGATTTTTTAATGTTATAGTGAAGGACACACTCTGCGACCACAGCCACCACATTTCTGGCCAGCTCCGGTTTACTTTTAGGAGGAGCTGGAAAAAGAACGTGCAGCTCGTAACGCATCATAAACGGTATATACACACACACATGTAATCGCCAATGAAAATAACGTACTCTGTATAAACAAGAATACTATGTTTTTATACTATGCTGAAGGACACACTCTGACCACAGCCACCACATTTCTGGACAGCTCCGGTTTACTCACATTACGAACTGGATGTTCCTCCTCCAGCTCCTTGTCATCATAAACGCAAAGGTATACACGCACACATGCAATCACTAATGAAAAAAAACATGCTCTGCGTATACAAGAATACATTTTTTTGTACTATGGTGAAGGACACACTCTACGACAGGCTTTGTAAACAACACATATGTATTTCTTATGCGTTTGGCTGCGGAGGGAATCAATATCAAAGGAGGAAAGAGAGGGGATTAGATAGGAGACTGGCCTAAGCACTATTTACATTGAAATGGCTGCTTAAGATATAGGCGGGCGAGCGACTGAGGTGCAGAAGTGGTGATGGGAAGAGATGAGATGATCTGATGCCGTATCTGAATGCAAATTGGAAGCAAGTTGCGAGTGCAAAAATAATCACGTTGAGGGGGTGATGGAGGATACAAGGAAGGCATGAGAACCACTTTTCTCAATGTAAAGCCCAGGAGAGTACTTTGGCAGCCATTTCATCCAATCCAAGTTTTTCTTCTCTCCCTCTTTCTTTCTCTCTTCCTAATATTTGCGGTGAAGGTATCAAACAAAACGCGATCCAGCCTGATTGTAGAGTAGTTCTCATTTCAGTATGTCTTAAAGGGGGCTCTGTGTATGGGTGTGTATAGGGGTCATACTGTTCAGAAACCTCCATTTGTTCGTGCCATCATCGCCTCGGTAACAATAAAAGCCAATCAGGGAGCGAGAAACAGCATGTGGCCAGATCGGACCCCTGCCTCGGAGGGTAAAGGCGCCATCATCATCATCATCTCAGCTTGTTTTACACAGAGCGCAGAGATGGGCAGATGTGGTGGTGTTTACGGTGAGTATATCTGAGGTGAGGAGTAATAAGTAACAGTTTGGGTTTTTGAAAGAAACTGGACTGGCGCTTTATAAATAAAGTTTTGTTGTTGTTGTTGTTGTTGGTGACTAGGGCTGGGTGATGTGGTAAAAAATCAGGATTCATTAATAGGCCCATATTACACTATTTTCTGATCTATGTTATAATGTTGTTTCTTCAGTAAAAACTTAATTGGAGTTGTGTTTGCATGAATGAATGGGTGAGAAAGACAATAGTGAACGTGTTGACAGAGGTCAGAGGTGACATGCTGCAGGCTACAAGTGAAGACAATCCATCAGAAGTGCGCCTGTGAATGCCATGTTAAAGCAGACCTATTCTGCAAAATTGTCTTTCCAGAGCTTTTAACCATGTTACAGTTGTTTCCTTCTCATTTACCCACTCAAAGTTATATTTGGAGTGATTCATGCATGGATGTTTGAGCAATCTTTAATCGCTCATTTTCAAGATGCCATATTGCCCATCAATCCCTGTTTTCACCGCCACTGGTACACACCCACTTCTCTGTACTTATTTTGTTCTCCAATTAATTAATCGTGGATATGAGCAGGATTCAGCGGAGTGGCATAGTAATTTTGGTACAAGTGAAAAAAATAACTAGCATGATCTGCAGCTATCCACAGGAGAGTCCAAGAGCAATCGGCTCTTTATTATAATGATGTTTATGGCATTGTCAGCTCCGCCAACGCTGGAATCCTCTAACATTATGCGACCTTTATCACAGCATACTTGAGCAAGAATTTTGTGTACCAGTTCAACTGTTCAAATATCAATTAACTGCATTTAAAAGATAGTATCTTATTTGAAATTTGCCTCTTATGTAATCCATGCAGAAATGTACAAGTTGCTTCCGTAGACTGTATAAAGAAGTGGACTAAGGGTGTGTGATGTCACCCACAGCGTTTAGCTCCAGTCAAATGAAGCTCATCGAGGCTAGCAGTTATGGGGCAAATTTGGAGCTGAGTTCCAACCGAGAGCCAATCCGGAGCTGCCCGCACTGCTGGTTTAGCACGGAGCGGGCGCTTAGCAACACTGTCAATCAAACCTATTGCTAATGCTAGCAGGAGTGACTTTTGGGGAAGAAGGCACCTGATTTGTTATTAATGTTCATATCTTGATTTACAGACAAAATTGCAAAGTTACAAAGAGAGGGTCGTTGCCATTTTTTCAATGCAAAGTGAATTGGAGCCAGGGTCAATGAAGCTGGAAGCGCACCCATGATCACTTCCTATTTGGAACCCGCCGGCTAGCAGGTTAGCTACATAGTCTATGGTTTCTTCATACAAATACAAATTGTTTCTTCAACGTAAGTAGTATAATTTCACAGGAATCATACTCTAGCTGTATAGTTTGGTGACACCAACCTCTTTTTATATGCTTTGGTGTGCTCCCCTCGTAGTCTCCTCTTCCTCCTTCACCTCTTCCTCTTCTTCCTCCTCAGCAGTAGCTCCAGTCTCCACACACACACACACACACACACGGCTGATCGATCGCTCACACCAACAAGAGGTCCCGAGGCCAATTAGGGCGCGCTCGCTGGGTCAGGGCCAGACCGGTGTCAGCCTGTGTCAATACTCAGACTGTCCTCCTTTAGAAACAAGGCTCAAGCAATACAGACACTTAGAGCTTGCAGCAAAATTATTCAGTCAATAGTTAGTTAGTTTTACCTAAAGTTCGGATCCATTTGAGCTGCAAAGTAAGTAAAGATAAGGCAAAAGACCAGTACTGTTGTGAGATAAGGAAGGATATTATGTGAAAATAGTACTACTACATCCACTGATAATTTCGCACTGTTGCTCTGACCATAATGTATATTTTGTATTGATATCAAAGGAGTGGTGGGACATGATGACTTAAAAGTAGTAAAGGTGGTCTGTACTTAAGTAGATTTTAAGAGTAGATTAGTAGATTTTACTTTTTACTTCACTTCATTTGAGAGTATATTTGTACTTTCTACTCCTCTACATTCTTGAACAGGAGTCAAAAGCAAAAGTATTTTCATTATTGGTGTAAAAAGGCTGAGGGTTTATTTTAACAAGTTCATAATTTGAGCAAACAAAATATATAAATAAAAACAGCAAGAAAAAAATATTAATTCAGTTGTTTTTGCTGAACAATATTCAGCACAAATCTTTCAAATCACTACATTTGAAGCTTCATAAAGCCTCAAAATATGTGTGAAATACATTATACTCTTACAGTATATTTAACTTAAAGTACATTTTTAAATTGGTACTTACTCAAAAAGAAGTAAAAGTATCACATGAAAAATGTATTTGAGTATTTCTTTGCTCTGGTATCTGTACTTTTACTTGAAAAAAAAAATAGACGTTTATACAGTGGTGGAAGAAGTACTCGATTTTGTTATTTAAACTACCAGTAAAAGGTTTGGACACACCATCTCATTCATTTTTTCTTTATTTTTACTACTTCCTACATTTTATTTACATACAGAAGACATCAAATATATGAAGTAAGATATGTGGAATTACGTAAAGAAAAAAAAGGCATTGTCCACCTGTAATCCGCCCAGTAATCTGAGCAGAACTTGGACGAGCAGCGAAATGTCTTCTACTCCTACAACGTTTTGTCCAGCTGACAGTCTTTATTTTTTTCTTTTGCTATGGATCAGACCTGGACGACTGAGGGATTACGCAGGAAAAAAAGTTGCATTTAATCAATCACAATCATGTTTGAACTGTCAGAAGGAGCAGAGGCTAAAGTGATACTAACTGAATCGGGATGAAATTGAAAGCTGACCTCGAAACTGTGATATTATTTCAGGTGTAATTTATGGTACTTATGTGATAGACAACATTTATTGATACATATAAATCATTTGAGTAAAACAGACTTTCCATGTCCTGGTTTTATCCACCACTTAAAGCAGAACAGTCACAAAACCATCACTTTTTGGTATCAATACTTCTAATTTGAATAGCACAGATGAGTATAGAGTATGTACTGTAGTTGTAGTAAGTTAACAAGAGGTGTTTGTTAAGTTTAGAATACTGCTATTTTCACCACTGTAGAACCAAGCAATAATATAACAACAGGTCTGGGTGATCGATCAGGTGGATTCACCGTTTCTGTGTTTAATGAAGCGCTATGCTTAAACACTTTTACCCACTAACTCCCCCTACTGGCCAGGCTCTGTAAGCCTCTGAGGGAGTGACAGGTGGATTTGACCAATTACAGTCAAGTTTTACCTGTCAGAAGTAGCAGAGGTTAAAGTTACACTGACTGAAATTGGATGAAGTGGAAATAGTGATCTAGAACCTGTGATATGATTTTTTATTTATTTATTTTTTTTGGCCTATTGACGCCTTAAAAAAGTCTACATGGTGATTCTCAGAAAACCGATCAAATCAGTCTAAAAGGCCAATATGTGTTAATTATTTTTATCACTGCAAAACCAAAAAGATGTATATTTTAAAACAGCTACAAGTGTGATTCATCTACTGCAATTAGTTTGTTCGTTACTACAGCCTAAGTCCTCAAATTAGCATACTTTGACAAACTTTCTCTGTAAGTTCTGTGAAGATGTTTTAATTAGAATTCGAAACCTGTCAACAAGGTAATTACATCTTGTGTTTTTAAAAAGAGTTGGTGAATGTAATAAGAAGACAAGATAAAATGTTTCATACACAGAATTACTTTACATTACAGTGGATTAGCGAGTTAGCTCACACTGTGTTGTACACTTATTGGTATATGCTTCCATCCATTACTGTGGTGTTGTGTAGATAATAGGTAATGCATAATTTTGAATGAATGTATCACAAAGAATGAGCTAAAATAATGTTACAATGCTAAGACTTGAGATTTCTGTTGTTCTTCATTTTAAAATCCAATCTAGAAACTTATGCTATTTTCTGACCTAAGTTATAATGTTTCCTCAACATAAACAGACCTGGAGTTGTGTTTTGTTTCATTCACACGTTTAACACGCGAACCCTGCATATTTAGGTTGCGTTCTTCTCGCAAACAGAAAACACCCTGTTCCACCTTGTGATGTCATGTAGTAATACAGGAAGTGCTCCACTGTGTTTTTAAACTCCATGCACCTTCACTAGAATCATTTGGACAATTTCAGTCCTGGAATTGCCAATCTCTACTGAACGAAAGGTAAAAGGTAGCTGTTAATTTGAAAACTACTGTGACAAGGATGACGTATGCTATTAGATTTGTGATTTATGTTTTAATGTTTGCATTTTAAACAGAAGAATTGACAAAAAGACAGAAATATGAACAAAATAATACAACAATCATATTTCAGAACATATTCAGATCTAAACTACAGGGTGAGCCACTAAACTACAGGATGAGCCACTTTCATGCAGAATAAGATCACATTTTGTTGTATTTGGAGGGAATTGCAGTACTTCAAAAAACTGCAGCCTTTGCGATTTGCTAATAGCGTCCATTCAAATTGTAATTTTCATTCAGATGCGATTAATCTTGCAAACCCCATCAGTTTTAAACGCCAGTATGATGTTTATGTATGGAGGCCGGGGAGCTATAGTGTCTTTGTAATTTGCATTTAGAAATCAGTTCATCTAAACAGAGAGAGGTGAGAGCCTATCTAGAGCACTCGGCCGCACCCATATTCTGGGTAAATGCCTGCTTCTCCATCAGCTCGGCTCCTCACACCAGGCGGAGCACAGCCAGTTTGATGAAGGGCAGCTGTTCAAAAGTGCCTGCCCTGCGCTCATGCACAATGCTTTAGCGCTCCCTGGTGGGGGGTTGAATTACTGCATTGGTTCGCTACACAACTCACCACATTGTTAATTTGTAAATGCTATGAATTACTGGTGCAATAAGTGTAGAGATTATAAAAGAAAGGAGAGATTCAAAATACAGAAATTGTGTAGAATGAACAGAAATACTCTTGTGTGTAATGAATGACAAAAACTCAAATATATTTTACATGAGCAACTGCAAAGATGTCGGCAATACAAAAAATCAGACACCCTGTTAAAATGCAAAATACATACAAAAACAAAACTACATAGGTCCATTTAAAACATTAAAACCAGGAGCAGGTGTGAGTATAAATGCCTATCACCAGATTATTAGAGTGCATTTGTGGCACCAATGTATCCAGTTTTGCATGTCCTTGTGTAATGTAGCTAGTCCTTTACATAGGCCTAAACTTAAAGCTAATAGGTAAAAATGGCAATGCGCAAAGTTTAAAATGTTTATTAATTACAACTGACAACTGTTGCTGTGTCTCAATTCAACAGTTGCACACTTCACTGGCTGCATTTGAAGGGCACTTACATCACTTCCGGTGTGGCAAGGCTGTCCCATTTCATTCACCCCACAAATGCAATCGACAAATGTGCACTGTGTTTCAAGCGTTTCCATGGAGATCAGCCCTGAACGAAGTGAGCAAGTTTGCCCACTCCTGTATCCCAGCATGGGAGAGACAAGTTATATTTTCTTAAAATTATGTAATACTAGCAACAATTGGGAAGAAATTGCCTCGAATGTTATATTTGCCTATTGATATTCAAAGGAAAAGACCATTTCTGTTTAGATTGAATGAAGTAAGGAATTAAACAACGATGCGACGATGATACCTTGACTCCCCTTCAATTAAATAATAAATAATTAAACGGAAAACTGTAATTATTTCAGAGTCCAATTTAAACTTTTAACTCATTAGTGAGCAGCTGTCATGATTGCTAGGCGACGTAACATAAGCGACATTATGTAAGTGCACAGACAATGGAGCCTATGTGGAGGAGCACCCTCCATTGGCTGGTCGCTTGAAGGGCTCTTTGAAGTGTGGAGGGGGGTCCAAATATTGTAGCGTTTTGTATCTAGTTCTTTTTCTTCAATTAACTCTGATAAATTAATATAAACCTCAATTTTTTCTAACAGATTTGACTGAGTAACCAATTGAGGGAGGGGCTGTATAAAAGGAGCCAACCGCAATCTGCTTGGAGAAGGTGTTGTGTGTACTGGCTGTTACTGCCATGCTGGTTTTAAATTTTGCTGTTATTTTTGTAGATATTCTTTGGTGTTGGTAATAAATGCACTTGGGTCTGCACTGGACAAATCATCTCACCTCTGCTCTGTTCCTCATAAAAAACGCTAAGGTTACTATCCGGGCAATTACACCTTGAAATGGGTTCCATTTTTGGGAAGCAAAATAACCAAAAGCTTTTTTTCCTCATTTCACTTCTAGTGCAGACAGCTTTTAGATGTAGACAATCATGAGATCTTCTATTAAAAGTTTCAACAAGCAAATTAGATATTTAGGCAGTTTATGAAGTAGTCTCTTTTAAATACATTTATACTGTGTTGATTTCTTTTGACAGATAGCGATGGACAACCTACTTTTCCATAGAGTGTACAGTGATGGGTTTTAAATTCATCACCTGTTATGAAACAAAGGGCTGAGTGAAAGAGTGAATCTAAAAGGTTTCAAAGTAGTAAGTCTATTTGTAAATTATATGTCCATAATCCAGTACAGAAACAAAAGGTTGCTTGGTCAATTTATTTTCTGTAATAAAATGTTGATTATAATGTTAAACCGTTAAATAATTCCGAGATATGCATTTTAAAAAGGATGGGTTTTCGTGAAGCTAAATCTCAAGCCTATGTTATCAACTCCAGCCCAGCCGCGGCTACTAGAAATAGATTTCAGGTGTAATTTATTTAGATGGAAGGGAGCGATGGAACTTTCGGCTCCTTTGTGGGATCTGAATCTTTTGGATCCCTTCTCTTCAAAGAGCCATTCAAAAGTCTAGCTCTTTTACTATGTATTTGTATGACACAAGCCAAAAAATCTTTATCTACAAACTAATCACAGAGAGAAACGACCAAGGCTCAGATCTGTTTAAAATGGTTCAAACTGAGAGTGTGTTTACTCTTTGGAATTATTAAAATCCAAATAAAATGTTGCACTCTAATAATAATAATAATAATAATAATAATAATAATAATAATAATAATAATAATAATAATAATAATCCCAAATATGTTTCTTTTTGCATTACCGTGTGGCCTTCAGATCAAAGCCATTCTAACTATTGAGTATCAGGTATTTACTGTAGTTGTAGTAAGTCAATGAGAGACAATTGCTAACTTTATAAACATTATGACAGGCTCCCTCACAAAACATGGGAGACCCTGTCATTCTCACCACTGTAGAAACCACCAGTGAGAGTTGCGACCCTGAGGTACAGCACCCATGTGGCAACCGTCAATCAAACTCTTTTCTGCTTCAAGAAAGTCAACTGTGAGGACGAAATGTTCACTTGCCGTTTAATATATCGCCTGACAAGTTTTTGCTGTCATCACGATTCTCCTGTCGTCATCACCATTGGCATAGCACATAAGGGGAGCACAGTTCTGGGGAAAAAACTGTTGCCATTGTGATTTGATTTGCGATATATTTTTAAAAAGAAGGATTCAGTTCAGTTGCACATTGTAAACGAGCATTATAGAAGACATATTGTGTGTGCTCTATAGTTATAATCTATGACACCCGTTAATTATTATGTTATAATTTGCACATTTTAAATAAGAATATTCACCTAAAATGACTTAATAAAATGAACAAGCCCAATGGGAGCTGACGTCTTCACAACGAGTAGCTGTTCGCACCTCCTGTGGATAGCTGGACATCACTCTAGGGAACAGCCGATTTTTTATTTATTTTTTCACCAAAATGATTACATGAAACTGCTGAATCCTACTTGTATCACCTATTAAGAAAATAAAACTTGATAACGAGGTAAGTGCAAAGCATATGCTAGTGATGGTCAAAATGGGGATTGATTAATTGGCAATAGTGTTTAACAGAGACCACCCACCCCACAGTTATGGAACAACATTTCTCCTTAATTTTTCTCATGAACTTTCTGAAAAAAAAAAAAAAAAAAATGAATAAAAGTTTGAAAGCTTGCTCAGGGATAATCAGCTACGTGGTAACTACTGACCACAAGACCTATCATCTTATTTAAATTCGGTTTCTGAAACTTTATCAATTGCAATGTTATTAACACATTTTGCCAAATCTTGCATTTTAAATTGGCTTTTGGACTTAAAACAACCACATTATAGAAATTAGTTAGCATGTAGGTGGTTAGCCTCCGTGATGCCTTTGAACTCTTAATATTTGAATTTTTCGAAAAAGTCTATGGGAAAAATGAATGGAAACCGCGACCAGAACATGAGCAGGCTGCCTCTGTTGAGGTCCATATGGCGTCTTGAAAATGAGCGATTAAAGATTGATCAAACATGCACGAATCACTCCAAATACAACTTTGAGAGGGTAAATGAGAAGAGGAAACAAGTATAACATGGTTTAAACCTCTGAAAAGTCAATTTTGCAGCTTTAACATGCAAATTCTTAACTGATTAACTAATACAAGCATCCCATGCATTTCAGAACATGCTTGTAGGGATTAAAAATTACAGTGACACTATTTTTCTATAAAAATACCTGGATATTTTGTCATTTGCAGAGGACATCCAACAATCTAAAATCAATAATTATAGGCTTTGATCATTTTAAACCATTGGAACAATGAAATCATAAACCTTGCCTCCCACTTCAAGAGGTGGCTAGACTGGTGTTTTGTTTTGTTGGATTAATCATGACGAGGCATATCTAATTGGCCTGGTTTATATGGTAGGAGCGCCTGATCTATGCATGGGACGATAGATGCCAATTCACTCAGTATTGATTTGAACAAGATTTTCCAGCCCAAGTAAACCAACCAACAGCACACTTCTCCACATAGACTTTTAGCGCTCTGACAGTGAAGTTAATTAGCAGTTAAGATGGAATTTGAGCAGTCAGGTACTCGGAGGCGCGGAGCCGTGAGTCAGCCTGAAGCCAACCATGTCAAAGTTTAATCAGACCTAAACTAATTGCTCATACTTCATAGTGAGCAACTTTTAAAATGCTTCAGTTCAAAATGGATTGAGTTGCTTTGAAAAGAGGCCGTTTCCATCAATGTGTTATTTAAAAAGAGATTAAAAATGAATCTTATTACCTGTTTTACAGAGATGTTTCTGTATAGTGAATGGCAACACTGTTTCAATACGAAACATCATTTTTCTATACTAGCTAGCACCTAAAGAGTAATTTGCCAGTGATGGCAGAACAGTGATAACCAAATATATAACAGTTTTTCTTGTAGACTTTTTAAGTTTAAGGTCATAGATTGTATAAAGAAGTAAACTAAGGGTTTGTGACATCACCCATAGTGTTTGGCTCCAGTCAAATGAAGCTCATTGAGGCTAACAGTTATGGGGCGAATTTGGAGCTCAGCCAAGTTCCATATTTGGAATTCCAGCCGTGAGTATCATAGCAACCAAAGAGCCAATCTGGAGCGAGGCTGTTGAAGGTAACGCCCGCACCGCTGGTTTAGCAGGAAGTGGGTGCTTAGCAACAGGTTTGATTTACAGCATTGCTATGACTAGCAGGAGCGACCTCGGGGAAAGAAGGTGCCTGATTTGTCTTTTATTAATGTTCATATCTTGATTTGTGAACACAATAGTGAAATAAAAATGCCAGGACCATGTAGAACGAGTCAATAAGAACATTTTAAGACCAAAATGACAAGGGTTACTGCAGTAGCTACAGGGAGAGGGGTGAGAAATTTTCAATAGAAATTTAATTGAAGCCAGAGTCAATGGAGCCGGAAGCACGCCCATGGAACACAGTGACAGGTTAGCCATGTCCATTTATGTATATGGTCTGAACACAACTCCTCCTTGATCTACAGGGTTTTTTTGTTTTGTTTTTTTTTGTTTTGTTTAATATATAATTATTATTTGTTTTGCCTACTTGTATGTTTTATTCCATTGTAAATGCCACCTGTACTGTTCAGCTTTTTGGTAAGCTTTGGCTGATTTAAATGTGCTTTATAAATACAGTACATTTGACTGACTGACTGACAGCTACAGGCCTGCTCAGGACTACGGCTAATTGTGTTTCTAAAATTGTCACAGTTGCCTGGTAATATAGACTATCTCTCCATAGGGACATTAGTCTGGTCACCACATTGTCTGTTGTGTCTCAAGCAAAATCTAAACGTGATCGTCCGATCAGATTTGTTTTTTCTGTGACACATGTAAAACAAAGGAGGTCATTGGTCACGTATGATGATGTGATATTTCATTCATTCTTTTTTCCTTGTGAGCAGCCATGTTTGTTTTGATACAGACTACATGTGGCCCTGATTGGCTAATCCACCTGTCAATCACGCCCATCTGAAAAACAGGGAGATGCGCCAGTGACCAGATTTAATGGACTCATCCATTTTAAATATTTTTTACCAACCACCTGACTATAATTCTTAGCAACTGACTGATGCCCATACACTGGCATAATACACAAACTAACCTGTGAGATATATAAATATATATATATATTCTTTTCAAATATATTATATATTATATTATATTATATATTATATTATATTATATATATATATATATATGTTATATATATATATATATATATATATATATATATATATATATATATATATATATATATATATATATATATATATATATATATATATATATATATATATATATATATATATATATATATATATATGTTGTCATGTAGAGGGTTAAAAGAGCATTTGAAGTAAAGTTACTATCCTCACGTCACTAACTAGTTCCTTCTCACCTTAACTTTTTAGTTGGCAACTTTTTGGTTTTGATTTTTACGACAACAGATGGGAATATGAAAATAACGAAAAAAAAGTGAGTGTGCCAAGGGAAATTAGGCTTGAAGCTTGTTTTTCAAAGCTTGACTAACCAGTTATGTCACAACAAATCCAGCTCCGGGCGAAGAGGCTCTCTTGGCTGCGCGTGTCGGCTCAGGCCAGGCCTTCTCCACCTGAGGGAGCCCAAAGACGAGCTTCAACTTCATGAATCATGCAAGACCCCAGCTTTGAACACCAAATCTGTCGTTTGGCCCTTTTTTCCCCTTTTTTTTCTGCACTAACAAAGTTGGACAGTTGGCACCAGGAGCCGTAACAAGAGAGAGGATTTTTAAGTGCTATTGGTGAGCAGTGACTCAGTGGTTAGTGGGCATGTGCCCACTAACCAAGGGGTTTAGAGTTGAATCCTGTCCAGTGAAGATTTTTCCTTGTTCCACTGATGTTGTGATATATACATGTCATGGTAAAAAGACAGAAAAATATGGTACTCGGGGTTATGGCATTTTTTGGATTCTGTAGACCTAAATCTAACTCAGTATGAAGAGTGTAAAGCAAATGGTTGGTGTTTTGTTGGAAATATGAAAACATGTAAGCCCTTACTCTGGCAGTATGATATTACTATAATACTAAACTGTTCACTTTAGTAATGTGCAAGATATTTTCCCTGTTATTACATATTATTCAATTTTCCTGGAATAAGGTTTAAAGGGCCCATATTACACTATTTCAGTGGTTCTCAAATAGTGGGGCGCGGTGAGATACCGGGGGCCGCATATGACTCCGCGTATGACACTGTAGTACTGTACGCAGCGCGTACGCAGCGCGTACGCAGCAAAGAGCAGGAGAGAGCGAACAGATCGTGACACAGGACAGTGAACAACAAACACTTTTGCTAAAGAGACACTATGGAAAACATTTTAACAGGGATGAAAATAAAGGCGGATGTAGACGGAGGTAAAGTCACCCGAAAAATAAGACGAGGAAATCTGATGAAGCGTATTTAGCACTTGGCTTCACCGTGACTCCGGTGGGACACGAGGACAGACCGGTGTCTGCTGTGTCTGAAAATGTTGGCAGCGGACAGTATGAAGCCAAATAATAAGTTGAGGCGCCACCTCATTACACCTCAGTCACGCTGATAAGACGCTGGAGTTTTTTCAGCGTAAACGTGCCAAATATTGCCAACAATTATCCCGCTTTGTGAATGTCACTTAAAGCAGCAAGCACTGAGCGTCATATAAGGTGGGGTACCAAATTGCTAAATTACTTGTTTTAATTTGATATTTATTTAATTTTAATGTATTATTTTTGATATTTAATTAATTTTAATTTATTCATTTGATGTTTATTTAAATTTATTTATTTTTATTTGATATTTAATTAAATTTCATTATATCATTTCATTTTCACATTTTTTCTTCTTTATGGGGGGGCATGATAGAAAATAATTGAGAAGCACTGTACTATTTCCTAATCTATGTTATAATGCTGTAATCCTCATCACAAACGTACTTGGAGATGTGTTTTGTTTCATCCACACACTTTTAACACACAAATCATGCATATTTACGCTTATCTCAAACAGAGTGTTAATACAGAAAGTGCTCCACTGTGTTTTTAAAATACATATGCCTTCACTAGAATCATTTGGGTGATTTCAGATCTGGAATTACCAATCTCTATGGAACAAAAGGCTAAAACATAGAACGTGGAACAGAAACAGACAGAGATAGACTAATAAGAGATTATTCAAACATGTGTGAATGAAACAAAACACACCTTCAGCTATGTTTTTGAGTAGGTAACAACATTATAACATGGCTGAAAGCTCACAAGTAATATGATACCTTTAACATCAGCATTTAGTTTGAATGTGTCTCAAAATGTGTGGGTTGTTACATAATGCTACAAAACGTGTTTTTTTTTTTTTTGTTTGTTTTGTTTTTTTAAATAAGGAAGAGACTTTTTTCATTCATAATTACATAATCTAGCCTTGTTACATAACACAACTGTACCAGGTTTAACATTTCAGGTATATCCAGATTAGGCTTGTCAAAAAAATAAAAAAACTGCTACTGAGATATTCATCGATACTAAAACTATATGAAAACTAGATATACATGTGAACAAGTATCAATACTGAAATCTTAATGTTAAAGGAATCAAAACGGCTTCGAGAACTGAGCATTTTCCATAGAATAGGAATTGAATTTTCCAATAAAGTAACAACACTAATCCAGGTCAGGTGCTGGTGGCGAGCCGGCTTTCAAAAACTAAGGTGACATCATCACTTCCCGCTTCTACTTTCTAGGTGCGCAGTTTCTCTTTCCCTCTCTCCCTCTCTCCCTCTATCATTTGCCCTCTCTCTCCTTCCCTCTCCTTTCCTCTCTCTTCTTATCAGTGTACTTTTATAGCTAAACGACTCTTTAGTTTAGACAGAGTAAAGTTCACCCCACCTTGCTGCTGTCAAAATGAAGTGCACACAACAGGTAAGACTGCTACAGCAACAGGTAAGACTGCTACTTTTTCCATTTAAACTTCCTCACAACTTTTATATTTACTGATAATACTTAAGTATGACTACAGTGATGTCTAGAATATCCCATAGTATGGCATTAAAGATAACCATAGCGTTTATACTTTACAGGTGTTGTTTATTGCTAAAAATAGCTTGCACGGTAACTTTGCTTAGTGGTGCCATCTGCTTGTCTCCATGTGGGTAATTTAAAGCCAAACTGTAGGACATTTAAGGCAAAGTAATAACATCGCCATGGAGACAAGCCGGTGAGTGTACTCTCAACCAGAAAAGTTACACAGTGTAAGCATTTTAAATAAATATATTAATGGCAAATGGTTATATTTTTATATAGCACTTTTCCACCTTCAAGGAACTCAAAATTACATAAAGGAACTACTCACCCACTCAGACACATTCATACACCAGTGTACGCAGACACTGGATTGAGTGTCTTGCCCAAGGACACAATTACATCTGTGCAAGCTGGAACCGTCAAAATGGGTTTTGTTTTTGTTTTTTGATGAGAGCAGGATTCAGACCAACAACCTTTGCATCAATGGACAAACACTCTACCAACTAAGCTACTGTCGCCCCTGATATTGCATTTTAAGATGGAAAAAAAAAAAGAAAAACAAATCATTGTGCAGTTTGAGGGTAAAGAATATGCAGTAACAAAGCTTTTTCATTATGTTACTCTGTTTATTTCTGATTCTTGCTTGTTGCTAACAGAAATGCTCTATATATTTAAGGTATTTTTATCTGAGGACACAAAAGCGTTCAAGGACATTTATCACATACTTTAAATTTTGCGCTAACAAAAGCATCCAGCTTGAAATTTAAATTATAACTGTCATAAAACATTGCTAGCTCTGTGTCATCCAGAATCCACATATTTATAGATAAACAAATAATAAAAAGGAAGTAAATGTTTATGATGCCACAGGGAGGACATTGCCATTAAAAAGAAGTTTGCTAGTTCTGTCGGGACTTGGAGGACTTCAGGGACAAACTAGTCTATGTTTATTTAAAAACACTTTTGAATCAGGCTTAAATGATGCTGTGCCATTTGAGAATGGAACAGTGCCCTGTGATCTGAAAATCTGATGCATCTACCAGTGGTGGAAGAAGCATTCAATTGTGCTACTTAAGTAAAAGTACAGATACCAGAGCAAAAAAAATACTCAAAAGTAAAAATATCATATGAAAAAATCTATTCTACTAGGTAAATGTATTGGACTGTCCATTTCAAAAAGTACTAAGTCAAAATTAAAAGTATTTTGAGGTCTTATATGGCTGATTTTGATACAGAGTGTGCAGATTTTTGTTCAGCTGAAACAATTACATAGATATTTTTTTCTAGCTGTTTTATTTATATATTTTTGTTTGCTCAAATTATGAACACATTCAAAATAAAACATCAGCTTTTTGGAGGTCTCAACAATAATAAATACAAGCAAATCCAGTTTATAAAATGTTTGAAATGGGATTACTTTTTTTAGGCCTATTCTTGTGGTTTTCGGTGGTTGACGCCTCCTCAAACAGTGACACAAATACCTAAGTAAAGGGCTCCTCTTCATAATTTATGTTCAGTTTGGTTTGAACAGGACAAAGCTAACTTTAACTCTCTGGCTTGTTTTGCCTGGACCTGTATGAAGAATGAGGAATGGAGGGGCAAGGGGTCATCCATTGTATCCTATGTAAAAGTATTGATTTAAAATGTTTGCATACTTGGGTGTGGGTTATATATTATAGCAAGTTACCCCCTTGTGTTTCAAGTATAAGTGTAATATACACCTTTGCTGACTAGTGTGCCCCTCTCTCCTTGCATTAACACTTTATAAAAACTTGTGAATTATGGTAAAACCTATATATATATATATATATATATATATATATATATATATATATATATATATATATATATATATATATATATATATATATATATATATATATATATATATATCAAATAGTAGTATAATAATAGTTATTGAATTTATGATTAGGTATCATCCCTTCGAAGGATAGTTCTAATTTACATTGATTTATTGTCCCCCCCTAGACCAAACTGAGAGTAAGGTAATAAGTATGTAATAAGGTACATGTTTAATAAACATGTCCCAGTAGCCATGGCAACCTCACATTATAATAATAACCTATGTTCATCCAGCCAGGGTCAGCCAGTTTGTCTCCATAGAGAGGTTATTACATTGCTTGAAATATTTCACAGTACAACATTAATCTCATCTACTACTGGGCAACAGTAGCTCAGTTGATAGAGTGTTGTCAGTTGAGTTGAAGGTTGGCGGTTCAAATCCCACTCTCAATATCAGCATCATTGGTTGAGGTTGGCGGTAAGATTCCAGCTCCCACAGACAAATGTTGTCATTTTGTCCTTAAGCAAGACACTTAAACAACTTCACCGCCAATGTCTGTGTACACTAGTGTGTGAATGGGTGTGTGGTTCCTTGATGTAAAGTGCCTTGAGTGCCTTGGCTACATTTTTCTATTGCTAAAGAACATGCATGATTAATTACTGTTAGAAATCAGATCTGTGAAGAGGCAAACCCGATAGCTAGAACTGGTGGCGTTACCTTCTCGTCTCCATAGAGTTAGACAAGTTTAAAGCCTTATTATGGAGCATTCTAGCCAAAGCACTAATGTTTCCATGAAGTTATGTGGATTTTCCTTCCACCAGAAACGTTTAAGAGCATATTCTCCGCTTTAATCTTTCAACAGCTCATAGAAAATGTGATGAATGAATAAACCAACTCAAGTCTCAAAATGGACAACCACACCAAGGGTAAGCCATCACATTTTCTCCATTTACATAATTTCTAACTGTTTATAGATGTGAAATATAGAACCCATCATCAGGTAAGCATCTGGGAGACTCAAGGCTGTTTGTCCTTGATGCATTTGAAACCATACTTAGGTTTTGCCAGTTAATTAAATGTATATCTCACAGCTCATTACTGGGTCCATGAGAGACCACAAACTACTGCTGCTGTTTATAGTTAGAGGTAATTTTGTAATTATGTACCTGTCTGTTTTCCATGTATCTGTCAAATGATTCTCAAACACATTCACATAGTCTATAAGGAATCGCAAGACAAATGCAAATGTTTGGTATTAAAAGGTTCAATATTACACAAAATGGACTCTTGTGAGGTTTAAGCCGTGTTATGATGAATGTCATCAAAAACATACCTGGAGTTGTGTTTTATTTCATTCACACATGTCTGAGTAACCCTTTATTATTAGCTCAAAATGCTCTGTTGTGATGTCATGAAGCGGTAGTTTTCAAGCTAAATTAGGGAATTAAGGGTTAAAATTGAAAAAGTGGATATTTCAGTGTTCAGTAAACTTATAGCAGTAATTTTATGCATTGTTCATAATTTTCCAAAGAAGAAAAGGGTTCTTGGGTTCTCCAGGGTTAACCCATAAGGACCCACTGTGACAGTGGTGTAAGGTCCATTTCACATGTTCTGGAAACCTTTTTAAAAATGTTTTTATTTTTTTATATATATGTAAACTCCCAAAGTGACTCCCAATCAACATATTGTGACATCACAAGATTGATCATGTGATTTTTTTTTTTTTGTCACCACCCCTTTTTCAAGATAGCTGACTAGAAGCAGAACACCTGTCCCAAAATTAGCAATTCTCCAGAAGTTGATTTCTTCAAACAAGAGTTATTGAAATTAGTTTATTAGAAGTTAGTGAGTACATTTATATCAAAATTAAGTAAAAAAAAATAATAATAATAAAAATTGTATGCAAAACACATCAAATGAAAAACGTGGTTGCACATATGTCACTTCGGGCCTTAAGTAATAAAAAGGCCACAAAAAACACATGTTACATATATGTCACATTATCTTTTTTTACCATTAAAATTGTGTATTTCTTAAATATTTATGTTTGAAATAACATGTTATAAATTCAATAAATATACACTCACCTGAAGGATTATTAGGAACACCATACTAATACGGTGTTTGCCCCCCTTTCACCTTCAGAACTGCCTTAATTCTACGTGGCATTGATTCAACAAGGTGCTGAAAGCATTCTTTAGAAATGTTGGCCCAAATTGATAGGATAGCATCTTGCAGTTGACGGAGATTTGTGGGATGCACATCCAGGGCAGGAAGCTCCTGTTCCACCACATCCCAAAGATGCTCTATCGGGTTGAGATCTGGTGACTGTGGGGGCCATTGTAGTACAGTGAACTCATTGTCATGTTCAAGAAACCAATTTGAAATGATTTGAGCTTTATGACATGGTGCATTATCCTGCTGGAAGTAGTCATCAGAGGATGGGTACATGGTGGTCATGAAGGGATGGACATGGTCAGAAACAATGTTCAGGTAGCCCGTGGCATTTAAACGATGCCCAATTGGCACTAAGGGACCTAAAGTGTGCCAAGAAAACATCCCCCACACTATTATACCACCACCAGCCTGCATAGTGGTAACAAGGCAAGATGGATCCATGTTCTCATTCTGTTTACGCCAAATTCTGACTCTACCATTTGAATGTCTCAACAGAAATCGAGACTCATCAGACCAGGCAACATTTTTCCAATCTTCAACTGTCCAATTTTGGTGAGCTTGTGCAAATTGTAGCCTCTTTTTCCTATTTATAGTGGAGATGAGTGGTACCCGGTGGGGTCTTCTGCTGTTGTAGCCCATCCGCCTCAAGGTTGTGCGTGTTGTGGCTTCACAAATGCTTTGCTGCATTCCTCGGTTGTAGCGAGTGGTTATTTCAGTCAACGTTGCTCTTCTATCAGCTTGAATCACTCGGCCCATTTTCCTCTGACCTCTAGCATCAACAAGGCATTTTCGCCCACAGGACTGCCGCATACTGGATGTTTTTCCCTTTTCACACCATTCTTTGTAAACCCTAGAAATGTTTGTGCATGAAAATCCCAGTAACTGAGCAGATTGTGAAATACTCAGACTGGCCCGTCTGACACCAACAACCATGCCACGCTCAAAATTGCTTAAATCACCTTTCTTTCCCATTCTGACATTCAGTTTGGAGTTCAGGAGATTGTCTTGACCACCACACCCCTAAATGCATTGAAGCAACTGCCATGTGATTGGTTGATTAGATAATTGCATTAAGGAGAAATTGAACAGGTGTTCCTAATAATCCTTTAGGTGAGTGTATATATCAATTTATTTTGTAGAATGGACACCCGGACACGCCTGACTATTCGTGATGCATTGGTAATCATTCAAGGAGATGACAGTGAATTTGAGGGATGTGAATCAAGCTCTGATGAGGAAACTGAAGACCCTTTTGATACCGATTTTACCGTCGGAAACAACCTGGATGATGTGTCAATTGAGAATGAAGACTCTGATACTGAAGTTGATGAATCAAGTCATGCTCCTCAACCAAATACTATTTCTGAGCAGCCAACTACAAGTAATCAAGAACAGAAAACATTTTCTTGGAGGAAGAAAAGTTTTGATGCACCAGACTGTCCTTTTAAAGGACCAAGTATTACACCTCCAACTGAAATTCTTTCAGCTCTTGAATATTTTCGAAAATTCATTACTCCAGAAATGCTGAGTCTACTTAGGGATGAAACAAATCTGTACAGTGTCCAGAAATCTGATACATATTCCAATGTTAATACAAATGTTAAAGACCTTGAAATATTGATTGGGATGTACCTGCAGATGGGACTTTGCAAACTTCCAGGAAACAGAGCATACTGGGAAGCTGACACTAGGTGCTCCATGGTGACTGACAACATGTCCGCAATCGCTTTCAAACATTGTTGACCTCCCTTCATTTCACTGATAATGCTGATATTACCAAAAGACAAGAAGGGGATAAGTGCTGGAAAATCCGCCCATGGCTTGACATGTTTCTGAAACAGTGCTTGGAGATTACGCTAACTGAGTTCAACTCTATTGATGAGCAAATGGTGGCTTTTCGAGGAATCCACTGTCCAATAAGACAGTTTGTAAGGGGAAACCCAAACCCTTGGGGGCTGAAAATCTGGGCTCGCTGCACATCTTCAGGAATGCTATGTGATTTTGATGTTTATCAAGGTGGTACAGGACAAAAAAACTTTCTTGGCATTGGGGGTGATGTTGTGGTAAAGTTATGTGAAACACTGCCATCCAACCACAACTACAAAGTATTTGCTGACAACTTCTTTTCCTCAGCACCACTCGTACTCGAGCTTCTGAAGTGGCAGATCTACTTTGTTGGTACAATCCGTAGCAATCGCTTGGCTGGTTGTGATCTTAAAAATGAAAAAAGTCTGGCCAAGAAAGGAAGAGGATCAGTTGATGAAAGGGTGGAGAAATATGATCGGATGGCAATCATAAAATGGTATGACAATAAATCAGTGACACTAATTTCTTGTGTGGTGCTGATCCGCCCGACATGGCCCAAAGATGGAGCAAAACAAAAAAGGAGTTTGTGCAAGTGAACAGACCACGGATCGTAAAAGAATACAACACCTTCATGGGTGGTGTAGACCTTCTGGATGCCTGTGTGGCAAGATACAAGTACCACATGAGAGTTTGGAGATGGTACCTGTACCTCTTTTGGCAAACCATAACGCTTGCCTTTGTCAATGCATGGCTGCTATATCAACATGACTGCAAACTTCTGGGAATCCCAAAGCCACTCAAGCAAAGAAGGTTTCAAGCCAAAGTCGCAACAATTTCTCATTCAAGCACAAAGAGGTTAAATTTGTTGAGAGAAAACGTTAAAATAAAATGCAAGAGGAATGTTGTTTTATTGAAATATACTTGCAGTTTTCTATGATTTCACATTGTGATGCAGAGAATAAAGAACAAGGTCTTACAAAAAAAAGCCAAAAAGTTTTGTCATAAAACGCACATCTTCTAAAATAATGCTCAAAGGCCCAATGTGACATATGTGTTACATTGCATATCTCAGACACTAGGGGGCGTTTTTGAAAAAAAAAAAAATGTCATAAATGTGTTATTTAGCCTCTAATCAGTCTGGGCTATGTCCACCATAATTTTCCTTTAAGGATTTAGGTGTCCGGGTTCTTATGGGGTACTAATTACAATGATAGAACAGGTGTAAATAATTCACTTATTTGAACAATGGCTCCTGGCTGTTTCAGAAAAGCACTGATTTCCACTAATGAAAATAATGTTCAGTATACTGTGTTTTAGTAAACACAGACTCATTATTGCTTTGTTAAACTAAATGGCCGAAGTTATGTTTGGGACCAATTCAATTCAAGTAAAATATATAGCACAGTTAAAACAACTTCAGCTGAACAAAGTGTGCCATATAAATGTCAATCAAAACACATACACATAGCACGATACATAGGAAAAGAACACTAAAACGCCAAGACTAAACTATAAATTGGTGAAGTTGATATTTTTAGTTGGATTTGCTGATTAAGATGTTGCTCTGATAAAACTTTTTACTTACTTACTTTTATTTATTTGCATTGGGATAATATTACAACATTATAACATAAATCAGAAAATAGCGTTTCCTCATTACAACCGTACCTCTAGTCATGTTTTGTTTTGACACTCAAAACAGAAAAGACTCTGTTCCACCTTGTGATGTCATTCGGTAATACAGGAAGTGCTCCGCTGTGTTTTTAAACTCCATACACCTTCACTAGAAGAATTTGTATAATTTCAGCTCTGCAATCTGTACTGAACTAAAGGTAAAAAGGTAGCTGTTAACTTGAAAACTACCGGTATGTGACCTCACAAGGTGGAACAGAGCATTTTGAGCTTTGGAGATGTAAAGACTAGTAATAAAGGATTACTGAAAGGTATGAATAAAACAAAAGGTATCCAGGTATGTTTTTGAGGAGGTAACAGCATTATAACATGGCTTAAAGCACTCAAGAGTCCATGGGACCTTTAAGCCACAACATCTAAAATCAAAGATTGCAAATCTCAATACAATCAGTGTTATTTTTCCCCATTTCAAATCCTGTCAGGTATTTTCAAGGCCTTTTGCACACAATTTCTGCATCCTTAAATAGATGATCATTTGGCACTTTTTTGTATCAAATTTACAAGGGCATCATTTCCATTTGTGTGAATATATTTTGGAGAATCAGCTCATGTTCGTCATAATATACAGCTTCAGTGTTAACACCTTTATACAGAGTCCTCGACAAATAAACAATATCGTTAGTTCACCCTGCTTTGTGAAATGGGGCCTAACACCATGTTCAACTCCTGACTTGGAGTTATCCCACTCAGACAGGGCAATTCAGTTTCCAGTTTCAAAAAACAAAGTGAACAAACTCTAAGTGGTCTAACTCTGAGTTTAACTGAGGAGAAAAGCCACAACCTATCCCAAAAAAGAGGATTCACCATGACAACGGTAAACCACAGGAGGTGTCTATCTTAGAGGGAGAGGAAGTCATGTGACTGGAGAGGTTAAATTGGATATGAAAATGGGATGTTATACTAAGTAATACTATAATTAGTATGATTTAAAAAACTCTTGCAGCTCATTAAATACTATTTTGAAATAGAAGATTTCAAAGTATCATTCTGCACTAAAAGGTCTGATACATTTTTGAGCATTTGGAATGTATATGTGACATTAAATATATTATTAATTTAGTTAATTTTTGAATTAATGTAATAAGATATTTAGCTTGATATCATGGTGACAAACTTGACCAAACAAATATCTGCTCTGGACCAGGTTAGGTTCACAGAGTTGGTTACCATGGCGACTGACTCAGGGTTTAGGTCAACTCTTTCTGTGAAACTGAAAACTCTGGGTTGAGCTTTTTTCAGGATTAATAAATTGAACTAAACATGCTTCTTGAAACGGGGCCTTAGTGAGTTATGTACAAAAATTATATGAAATATCTGTGTTTGTTTTTCAAGTTGTATGAGACTAATATAATGTCCTTCCAGATGAAGTTTATGCCTATGCGCTGTCCAAGACCCTGAGCAAAGTGAGTGCTCCTGCCACAGTGGGGCTGTATTCAACATGTCAGGACCGCATCAGCCTCGTCCTCAAGCGGTTGGAAGGTAAGGAGTTTATAAACATTGGCCTACAGCAATATAGACTTTTATTCTGTTTATTCTGTTCTTTTCATCAACTTACTCTCCCATGGTCATGATGTACTGAATGCAGCCATCTAAACCAACAAAAAACCTCAGAAACTCTTTTCAAAATAATACAATCGAAACCCTTTTTTAATAGAGTACCCTGGGATATTTTGTAAACTAGGTAAAATAAGTGAGTTAAGCAAAGGGAAATGGTTAAGAGATTTTCGCATTCAATATAAATCTATATCCCCCATCTATAATTCCATCCTCAGACCCAAAGCAAATAAATGAAATAAAGAAAAATAGAGCTAGCCAAGATGCCAACAGGTGTGAAAGCACCCATTAAGAGTTGAATGACCATGCTGACTCAGGCACAGTGCACACTTAGTGTAGCTCAATAGACCTAGTCTACTTACAGAAACTGTAAGCAATAACTGTTTCCAGTTTCAGTGTAGTTAGCTCCTCCCTTCAGATAAGGCAGTGTCCACCAGTAATCTGACCAGAACTGAAGAAGCGGCTTGGATGAGCAGCAAAACGTTTTCACTCCCACAGTATTTTGTCCAGTTGACAGATTTTACTTTTGGCTTTCACTATGGATCAGACCTGGACGACTGAGGGATTACACAGACAACATTCTTTTTTTTTTTTTTTTTTTTTTTTATTTGTTTATTTGATTGGGATCAATATAAAGTTATAAGTTATAAAAACTGTTGCTCATCTCTCTGTAACTGCTGCAGTGAGCCTTGTCATTTTGGTCTTAAATGTTCAGATTAACTCGCTCAACATGATCCTGGTGTTTTTTATTTCACCATTGTGTCCATAAATCAAGATATGAACATTAATAACAGGCCAATGAGGCGCCTTCTTCCCCCTGAGGTCATTCCCACTAACATTAGCAACAGGTTTGATTGACAGGCTTGCTAAGTGTCCAGCCTCGCTCCAGACTGGCTCTTTGGTTGCTATGATACTCACGGTAGGAATTTCAAATATTGAACTCAGCTCCAAATTCGGACCTATAACTGCTAACTCTGATGAGCTTCATTTGACTGGAGCCGAACGCTATGGGTGACATCATCGTCCCTTAGTCCACTTTTTACATCTATGAAGGAACTACATTTCATAAATTCAGTCTCATCTTTGGACCATGTAAAGTAGTCCTAAGACATGTGCTGTGGATAAAATGTAGAATTGATTCTGTAAATAAAGAGAAACTTAACACATATTACTTAATGAGGGAGAGCCTATTTTTTTAATACATCCATGGTGACAGCATGGTAATATAGCCTCCACACATATCTAGTGTTGCAAATAGGCTACTTCTATGAACAGGGCCAACAAGAAAATCTGCCAATGTGCAAATCTAATTAGACAAAAATGAAAGAGGATCATATCTGTAATATTCAGTTTGGAAGATACATTGTGTGCTTTGTGTGAATTGGGAGAGGCGCAAAGAGAGGCTCGTTTGTTCTATTGTTATTTTTAAAATGAATTTTGAATTTTGTCCTGATGTGTTTTAGTGTAAAGACGACAGGCAGATGAAATGGCTGTAAAGTACTTAAGTATGAATGTTGATTTTTATAGTGTACAGTCTGTAGTTATTTATTTGTATGTTTGTCATTTATCTGTGTTTTAAAAATGTCTCTTGTGTACTGCACTCTGGTCAACTCTGTTGTTTTTAAAGTGCATTAGAAATAAAGTTGGATTAGATTAAGTACAATTTTTAGGTATCTTTTTGCAGTGGATACTTTACTGTATACTTTACTTTTACTTCACGACATTTGAGAACAGGTATCTGTACTTTCTACTCCACTACATTTTTTAACTGGACTGAAAAGTAAAAAGTACTTTTGATGTGATTTGAGAGGTTTTACCATGTTTGTCCTGACAGAAGTTTGAGTTCAAGCCTTGGCTTTGAGCAAACAAAAACATATACACAAAGTGAATTAGAAAATTTAACTGATTAATAGAGCTACTGTTGACCAAAATATGTATACACTTTAACAAATTAACAATACTTTATCAAAATCTGTGGGACCAAGACCAAGAACAGACATTTTATTTTTAAAGGTAAGTTATAATAATAACAATAAAATAGAGAACAGGCTGAATAGCAGTACAGCACGCTAACGTAACACATTTATATTCATTCAGCTATATGAAGCATAGACAGTTAACTGAATATGTATCTTGTATGTTAATGTAAGATATTAACAGTTAATCAGAAAACTAAAGCATAAAAAACAAGCTAACAAGTTTACTCTCGATCTCACTCCAAATCACTAAATCCATTGAATTCTTTATCCTCAGTTTCGCTTCTAAACACCTGCTCTGGAAGTAGATGAATCACCGCTTCCTTTTTTTGTGTGGCTGTGTTACTGGTAAACAAGCCCTAGAGTGCCCTCACGTCAGTGTGACAATAACGAAGATGGGAAATTATATATTTTAATAATTTCAGATGTAAGTCGCATCTGAGTATAAGTCTCACCCCCTGACCAAACTATGAAAAAAAGACTGATAGTCCGGAAAATACGGTAAATGAAAAATCTACTTGAGTAAGTTTTTACTTCTTTTTGCCTTATCTGTACTTTTACTTAAGTAACAAAACTGAGTACTTCATCCACCATTGACATCTGGCAACTGGCGTACTCAACTCGTGATAATAGTGTTTAGGCATAGACACAATAATACAAATCACTTCAGTTCAACTTGCAATGATTATAGGCTTACTTTCCCTAACACATTCTTAACTCAGTTCCTCTTCTCCAGTTCACCTGAGCTCGGAGTCGCAGCGTTTGGAGCAGGAGCACACAGACGTAGCTGCTCCTCGTCCCCCTCGGCCCTCCCTCTGCGCCTGCATCTCCCTCATCTGGAAACTGCTGTTCTACAAACCCATCTGGACCCATCGAAACCAGAGCCACCACAACGTCAGGTTTATCCACGTGTACTTCAGCGCGTGGCATTTTGCGGGCAGCGACCTGTTGTGGGCAGGAATGGCATTGCGGCTCTTCTATGCCATGCAGGTGAACTTTGGCAAACTACAGCTTCTGTTGCATCGAGTGGGTCAGTACGATGAAGAAGATGAAGTCAAGAAAAGGGTTGGTTGATAATTCTTTCATAATGTAAAATAACCTAAGCCCAAATGTACTGGTGACACTAGACTAGAGTGTGAACCATTAAAGTAGAACTAAACACTAAATCCACTTTTTCAGAAATTTTCAGCAATTGGTGGCATCATGATTACAGGGGGGGTTACAGGGGCAGAGTTTGAAATGTGGACACCTGTTAGACCAATCCCCCCCCCCATTATATAAATATATAGATTGGTAGTGTTGTAGTGTACAAAGCAAAAAAAAGTCTCTGGAGCTGTCTTCATTTATTTGCTTTCATTAAAATAATTTTGATCTAGGCTGCTCATGATATGTGATCTGTAAATCCAACTAAAAATATTCAACCTCAACAAAGTCCAGACAAAATATACAGCTGGCAAAACCTCAATGCAGCCAGTGTCTCATTATTTTTCCCATTTCAAAGTGAGACATGGCCCTGTATATTTAGTGCAGAAAACAATGTAATTTGTTCAACAAAAATATTGACCCTGACACAAACGAGAAGGCAAACTTTTTCCTTTGATTTCACACAAACTAAAAACGTGTACTGGTATAATTGTTTTATGGTTTGGTGGTAAGGAACAAAGTCCAACTTCAAACTGACCTGGAAGTTTAATCATTAATTATTATTAAGCCACGTTGTCCTCCCTATTCACCTTATTCCAGTTGTCGTGGGCACTGACTTTGCTATTCAGGTTGTATTATTTTGCATGGGGCTCTTGATCTTGCCAGTCAGTAAGTTCTATAGGGACTACAGAGCCTCCAGAGAATGATTTCACCATTGACTTGTTGGTTGCGTAACAGGAATGTGCAAATTTTGAGCTGCAGGTCCTCGATTAAGAAAAATAAAATGAACTTATCTGTTTTTGTAAAAGTAAACAAACATGATTTAACTTCTTTAGAGATGACGTGTGTGCCGGCTGAGGTTTAGAAGCAAAGCTTTGAGCATATGTCCATGAGCTGAGGGACCAATAAGAATATTACAAAAGTGACAGAGACTGAACAAAAAGGAAGATGTGAGGGAGCCTGGGTTTTTTGATCAAATAAATGTCAAATGTCAAGATTCAAAACATGCACTTGTTTATGAGGCTATAACAAGTGGCCTGCTTTTATGGCCAACTTACCATTAAGTTGTATTTTAGACTGACTGCTTTTCCGGAAGTGCCACCACAAAGAAAGCACATTTTAGTAGCATTTAGAAGCAAAAGAGAGCAGGGCGGGATAAGGTCAATACTCAAGCACTGTGCTCAGTCCAGTGCAAATCGCCATTGTGTCTTTGAGCAAGACACTTCACCCACCTTACGTATGAATGTCATGAGTGATTGGTGGTAGTTGGAGGGGCCGATGGTGCAGCCTCACTGTGATGGCTACGGAGTCTAGAATTAATAATGCCTTCAGCATGTTCAATGGCTTGTCAAGCTTGTAGGGTCAAAAATTGTGAAAAGTTAAATAATTATGTTGAAAAAGTCATTGAAATTTCACAATAAAGGGCCCATGCTAGGATATTTTCTGATCTATGTTGTAATGTTTCCTCAACAACATACCTTACACACATTTGTTTCATTTACACATGTTTAACTCACAAATCCTGCATATTTAGGTTGAGTTCTTCTCTCAAACTGAAAACACTCCTTCCACCTTGTGATGTCATGTGATAATACAGGAGATGCCCCATTGTGTTTTTAAACTCCATACACCTTCACAAGTATCATTTGGGTAATTTCCGACCTGGAATTGCCAATCTCTATTAAACAAAAGGTAAAACGTAGCTGTTAATTTGAAAACTACAGCTTCATGACATCACAAGGTGGAACAGAGCATTTTAAGCATTGGAGATGCAGACAGACTAATAATGCAGGGTTACTCAAATATGTGTGAATAAAACACAACTCTAGGTATGTTTTTGATGAGGTAAAAGCATTATAACATGGCTTAAAGAGTGAATTTTGCACAATATAGGACCTTTTAAAAGCTTTAATAAGGCAATTTGCTTCTGTAGTTTAGTTGCATATGTATAAGAAAAAAGTTCCAGTTCAAAGTTGATTAAATGAAATGATAAAATTTTGTGCAAACTGGACAATTTTGTTGTTCCACATGAAAGCTTAAGAGACCAAACAAACCATGAGTTATGCCTGTAGCGTCTCCCCAAGAAGCACTTACACACGTTTTGAAATATAGAGCCATTAAAACGCTTTTCTTGTAATAATTTCAGAAAATAGAAGACTCTACAAACGATTGGAGAGCTAAGAAGTGCTGCTGCTGCCCTGTTTGGCTGTGTCTCCTCTTCATTTTGTTGATCCCACTGGGCTTCCTGATCTTCTATCTGATATCCAGCCAGCTTGACCCAAGCTCCAGTGAGGTGGTTAACAACGGCACCACAAGCCAAGTCAACTTTATTGAGGGCCTACTTATCGCTTCTTTTGGGGTCCCTGCTGCGAGCGCTTTACGATTCCTCCTCTCAATGGTTAAAAATCTTTTATTTTCCCAAGATCAAAACATCAAACGAGGGATGGACAACGAACACGTGAGTTCCAAACTTGGCTTCATGAACGAGGTGAGGAAAGAAATCTGGTTTTTGAACCGTTTTGTGCAGTTTATGGAAGTTTTTGAGAGGCGTCGGATTCGGATCGTGCTGCAAATAACCAACTTAGATCGCTGTCCACCGATGAAAATTGTTGCTGTTTTGGATGCAATAAATATATTGTTATCAGACGAAGAAAGTCCGTTCATTTCAATACTAGCTGTCAATCCTGAGGTTCTTGTTGAGAAAGTGAACTTCACCGATTATTGTTTTATCAAGGAGGACCAAGCGCATGCACTACTGAATCGGATTGTAACGCTACCGTTCACTATCCCACCCATGTGCGGGTACTCAAGACGTACTTTATTCTACAACCTTGCATGTAGCGGGAATTTCAAAAACCATCAGATCAAGAGTAGCTCTTCAAACAGTGTTCCTTTAGTGGAAATCTCAGTGGACAACGAAAAGCATCCTCTGATCACCTCAAAACTGGATCTTCATATAAATGATGAGGAAGTTGAAATGATCGTCAAAAGCATTGCGAAAAATGGTGATTCGGGTTTGAACAAGTACATTTTAGACGATGCCATGTCCATGCGAAGGGTGATCAACTCGTTCCGAATGGTTCTGATTATCACGAAAGCATTACATAAAGAGATAACCTCGACGGAAAACATTGCAGCTTGGGTCATTATTGCAAACCATTGGCCATGCCGTCTTAGCTGGATAATACAGTGTGTGGAAGACTCCAAGCAAAGAGCAGAAATTGAGTGCACGAGTATCAACAAGTTAAAAACACTTTGGGAGGTTTTTGAGGAATCTAAAGCGGAATTGTACGTCATGAAAGAAGATATTGAGGAGTTTCTCGAACAAGATGGAGATCCAGAAATGTTTGAAATGTTTCTCAAAGATGATTTCCAGTTCACCATAAAAGATTTGGAGATTTTGGAGGAGGCGACTGTGAACTTGGACCATTCAATTAAAAACGAAATGGCGAGAATCAGGGGGACGTCGACGCTGAGGGATGTAAGATGGAAGAGGAGCCTGGCCCCTCTGCCGATCACAACGATTATTAACATGAAAACTGAAGATGTGTGTACAGAGGTAAGGGGCAGGTTTGAATTTGTGTAATCAATCTCCAATCATAACACATGATTACACTGTGGAAGTTACATCATTCAGATAAAAAGCACTTTAATTTTAATTTGGTTTTACAGGGGCACTATGAAACTTTTCTAATGGATTGGCCAGTATAATTTTTTGCAAGGAAATAAATTTAAGATAGACAAAATAATGCCGCACTGGAACATTTCAGGCAGCTCAATAACATGTGACTAGTGAGGCCAAACTATAAAAGTTAGGCACCTTTTAAGAGAGAAGGTTGTATTTATTCAATACAATACTATAGAATTTTTATTTAACTGTTCTGCATAAAACTAATTAGGTGTGGCTTCATTTTTAATATAGGACGTGTGATGATTATGGCTTATTATAAATTATACAGTTGTATATACTACATTTAAATGGTAATTGAAGTAGGTATATTGAAATGCCACGATTTAAATTAATTTTACAAATGTGATTCATTTTCATAATGATGGAAAAGGCAAAGTTTTTTCATATTTTTTCCCTTTCCTTTAAATTCCTACCTTATTATTGTTAGCTAAAGTTTAAAATGCTCCCTTCTCTTCTGCAGATGGAGCAGATGGACTTCCCCTCTAGGTACACTGACATTGTAAAGGCCAATGACCTGAACGGCCCTGCGCTGGTGTTTGGAGACAGAAAAGACCTGAAAGAACTTCTGGGCATGACGTTTGGAGAGTGGGCCAAGTTTAAAATACGATTTCTGATTTGTAAAACAAATCAGAACAAGAAAACTGAGCCTTCACCACAGCGACCTCATCTCCACAGGCACCATCAAGCAAAGATGGTCAACAGTGGCATGTAAACATCTACTTAATGTGTGCAGTGATTTATTAGTTTGGCATGTGTGTGTGTGTGTCATAAAAATGTGTGAAGTTTGCTAACAATTACCTTAACACTTATGAAGTATCTTGTTGAATGACAGATGAAACATTGTCCTCTCTTTGCTATGGATCCTCCCTGTATGACTAAAAGATTACACAGAAATGTAATGGGTGTGAGAGTTCCCATTAAGGACATGAACAATTAGGGTAAAATATGACTCAGGCAGTTTAATAAACATAGTTAACAGAAACTGTATAGGTGTGTCGGGTTCAGTGTAGTTAGCACCTCCCTTCAGATAGATACAAGGCGGTGCCCACCAGCAATCCGATCAGAAATGAAGAAGTGGCTTAGATGAGCAATGAAGCGGCTCTAAAACTTTTGTCCAGTTGATAGAATTGAATTTTTCTATCGCTATGGATCATACTTGGACGACTGAGTGAGATAGAAATTAAGTGTCTTATATTACTTTTGTTTATTTTAAGTGGTTTAAGAGCCTTTTCCTCTCATATTTGTTACGAAACAGAAATAAATCCCAGATAATTTACTTAATCAAATAGAAGAAAGCAATACTTGTACAAGGAGCCTGTGCCTGCTTCCCATGCAGAGTGAATGCGTACGCCTGTACAATGAGTTTTCTACACAATCTATAGTGGGAGGTTTGGACTTAGCGCCTCTTTGTTGGTACACAGACCAGCCACGCCCCTTGGCACTTTGGCCCATCCAATCACACAACGATGAACATCCTTTCAGGGTGTCGCCTGGGTAACAAGTCATGACATCATCTCTATCAGTAGTTCTTGTCACATGACCTCACTACAATACTGAACTAAAGCAGTGGTTAGAGAAAACAGCTAAGCAGTTATTTATTCTAACAATTCCCGAGAGCAAAATTAGTATTGCAACTATACTTTTGAACAAGTGACAATGCTGAAAAAAATCCCATAATAAAAGGACAAAATTTAACTTTTCCTGAACAGTTTTAAATCTGTATCAAAACCATATGAGACAACATGGAAATAAAATGTGGTGTAGAGTGTTTGCCCACTGAACCGAAGGTTGGGGGTTCAAATTCCGTTCTCAACATAAAGATCATTCATTGAGCATTCAGATCCAGTGACCCACAGGTTGTGGTGCAATTCCAGCTCCCAAAGATGAAAGCTGTCATTGAGTCCTCGGGCAAGACAGCCCACCTCACCCCCAGCGTCTGTGTACATGCTGAATGTATGAATATTTGCGTGAATGGTTGAGTGGTTCCTTGATGTAAAGCACTTTGAGTGACTTGAAGATGGAAAAGCATTGTATAAAAATGGCCATTTACCATTTCTATTGTTTAAAAAAGTGTTTTTTATGTATTGTATTTGAAATATTAGCATTGTGACCACACCATTTGACCTTTTTTTGAAACTCCACTCACCAAAATGTGTTTTAGTATAAATTTGTTCAAAAGAAATTAAATGGTATCTTGGAAATTTCTTGCATACATTAATCAAAGTTAAAAACATTTATGTTAATAAAAAGAAACTTTAAGCTTAAGTTACTAAAATTGTTTTTATTGCGTAAAGCTTTTGGTTACATTATTGTTAAATGCTGTTTTTTTTGCATCACAGACAATAAACAGAGAAATGTAGGTACCATAAAAAAATGCTTATAGACTGTATATATAACTTTACTTAATATCTGTGTACCATGCCGCCCCAAGCTACATGCTGACTCATTATAGCTTAACTTCAAAGACTTCTATGTGAAATATTCGGCTCATCTGAATAACTTTGAACTCTGTCCCATGGAAGTTGAATAAAAGGCTAAAAATACTGGCAAATGAGCCCCAAGCAACTACAGTATAACATCAATATATTTTCACACATACAAAAACCTGGACAGAGTACATATAGGACAATAATTTCTCATCAACCAGAAATGTTTTAATATAATAAAAAAGGGAATCGCTTACGTAAAGGTCCTATATTACTCACAGTTGACTTTTGTGAGCTTTGAGCTATGTTGTATTGTTGCCTTCTCAAAAACATACCGAGAGTTATGTTTTGTTTCATTCACACATATTTGAGTAACTGTTTCTTATTAGTCTGTCTACATCTCCAAAACTCAAAATGTTCTGTTCCACCTTGTGATGTCATGAAGTGGTAGTTTTCAAGTTAACAGCTACCTTTTGCCTTTTGTTTACAAGACATTGGTAAATTCAGGTCTTAAATAATCCAAATGATTGTAGCGAAGTTGTATGGAGTTTAAAAATACAGTAGAGCACTTCCAGTACCACATGACATCATAAGGTGGAGCATAGTGTTTTCCGTTTTGAGAGAAGAACTCAGCATAAATAGCAGCACAGCAGAGTCTGTGTGTTAAACATGTGTGAATGAAACAAAACAGAACTGGTATGTTTGTGATGAGAAAACAACATTATAATATAGATCAGAAAATAGTGTAATATGGGCCCTTTAATGATCCATTAGTAGGTATTGTATGATTGATAGCTTAATACGTTAAGGCCAGTTTAGTTAAGATGCAGCTCAATAAATTGCATTACCGATGTAAGTTATAAATTTAAAATATACTACTAAAATATAACACAAAATATAAAACCATTTTTCTCGTAGAATACACCATCTGCTCATTTCCATTAGTGCTTTGCCTGGAATGTTTCACAGTATGGCATTCAACGTATCTTAATGAAGCCACTCACAAGCCTGGATTTCTGCAGAATCAATGAGTGAAGCTCTAAACTCTTAATCTGAGGTGAGAGAAATTGGATTTTACATGTAAATCACAGGTGACCAATAAGCTCCTTGGTTTCACATACGTCACTGAAAAAAACAGATCTGATTGGACGATCATGTTTGACCAGGCTTGAGACCCAACAGAGGACGTGGGGACCAGACTGATATCAATCTGTATAAAAACACAGATATCAATATATTTGGCATTATTTTAATTACATCATTATAATGCAACCTACTGAGAAGCACCTGTATGATATAATCAAGGCACAAGGGAACAGACACAGAACAATCATAAAAAATATTGAAGGAGATAATCAAATTTAGGAATGCATATAAAAAGCTAAATCATATAAAAATTGTTTGGCTAGTTTCTCGAGTCTCTTCTGGGTTTACACAGTGTATCTTTGCAGTTTTAAGGCAACGTTGCAGTAGAATGAAATGGATAGGACAGATATAAGGTTGGCAGGACTTGGACCGTTTCACTTGCGTCCTAAAGACTCAGCCAGTTTCTTGAGTCTCTTCTTCAGCTCCAGAGGAAACTTCTCATAACATTTTTTACACACCGGCTTCATATCAAACTCAACAAATTTGTTCCTGAAAAGAAGCAAAAATATCATGTGACCACAGCTTTTGGTCTTTAACATCAAGGGTCAGTTTTACAAGGTGCAAAGCTTTGAATACAATACATATGAAATAGTTGTTAGGAATGTTAGTAGAGAGTATAAAGGTAAAATACTGTAGTGATCTGATATTTTGTGTTTAGTTGAGGGTTGACACCTTTTGTTGTTGTCATAGGCTGTGTAAAGAAATGGACTAAGTGCGTGTGATGTCACCCATAGCATTCGGCTCCAGTCAAATGTAGGTCATTGAGGCTAGCAGTTACAGAAGCCACTTTAGTGCCAAGTTCCATGTTTGGAATTCTGAGCACAAGTATCATAGCGACCAAAGAGTCAATCCAGAGTGAGGCTGTTGAAAGTAATGCCCCTGCCGCCCACACCGCTGGTTTAGCAGGGAGCGGGCACTTAGCAACGCTGTCAATCAAACCTGTTGCTAACACTAGTGGGAGCGACCTCGGCAAAAGAAGTCACCTGATTTGTCTGTTATTGATGTTCATATCTTAATTTAGGGACACAATAGTGAAATGAAAACACCAGGATCATGTAGAGCAGGTTAATATGAACATTAAGGCCAAAATGATGAGGCTCACTGCAGCAGTTACAGAGAGAGGGGTGACAGTTTTCCAATTTAAAGTGAATTGGAGCCAGAAGCGCGCCCATGATCACTTCCTATTTGGAACGCAGCCTCTAACACGCTAGCTATGTCCATTTATATATACAGTGTATGATTGTTGTTAATGTAACTCCTTTTGTATGTGACATTTGGTTACTATGCCAACAAGTTGATTTGTCTATTTGTCAGTTACTCGTCTGTTTTGGAGACTGGCTCTAGTGAGTAGAGACTGCTCTTGTTTTGGTGTGGGTTACGGCCTATGGTAGCCCCTGTGTTCAGAAAATAAACAACCAGGAGAAATTTGCTTTCCTTTCACCAGAACACTACAATACAATCTTTACAGGACATTAAGGTGACTGAGGTGAAGGCATTAAATAAATAAATTAAAAAAAATAAATATATAAAAAGGTATAAAGTTTTTTTTTTTTTTGTAAGTTTAAAAAGTCAAACCTGTTTCATACAGTGAAACATTTTAATTATTGTCAAAAAAATTAAAATCAATTAATTAATTAATTACTTTATACCGTATTATGCCGTACCACTTATGAAAGTGCAAAGATAATTATACTGTGTTTACATGTCAATAGATTAGATTTTTAAACTTGTGAAATATAGGTCATCAATAGTCAATAGTCTATCCCTTTTTTCATACAGTTAGAAATATTTTGAAAACATTATTTAAATTTAGTTTAATTGCATGTGTAAAATTTTAAACCAGAACCAAAAGAAAATACATTTCTTTATGCCCATTTCACTTTGAACTGAACCAACATTTGCACATTAAGAATTCGAAATAAATAATTTATAGTGTAATGAAATGACCTTATCTTGTACATTTACAGGATTAGCGTGGATTACACCTGAAACACGCCCTAAGTGTTGACATGAACCGCTCTGTCTAGGGGAAGATGGAGGCTTTTTTCTTGCGGTCTTTAGCCTCGCGTTCACGTCGGGCCAAACGACGCTTAAGCTCCTCAGGCAAGCGCTCGTAGCAGTGCTTACACACCGGCCTCAGGTCAATCTCTACAAACTTATCTCTGACAAACAGCAGCAGCAGCAGCCCACAAGAAGGAAAACAAGAGGAGGAGAAGGAGGAGGAGGAAGAGGAGGAAGAGAAGGAAGGTGAGGGAGAGTGAGAGAGAAAGGAGAGAGAATGAACAGAGAAACAGGAGAGACAGAAGAGGAGGAGGGGGGAGAAGATGAGGGAGAGTGAGAGAAAAAGAGGAGAGAAAGAAAAGGAGGGAGAGAGAGAGGCAAAGAGAGTGAAGCGAGAGAGTGAGTGCGACAAAGGGAGGGGAAGAGAGATATCGAGAGTGGGACGGAGGCAGGAGAAGTAAAGAAATAGCGAGAGAGAGACAAGGGGAGGGAGAGGTAGAGAGAGGACAAAGAGACAAGGAGATAGAAAGAACAGGTAAAGAAAGAGATGGAGGGAGGGTAGAGGGAGAGAGAGGTAAAGAGAAATGAGAGCGACAAGGGGGGTAGGGAGAGAGAGAGAGATAGAGAGTCGGAAGAGGGAGGGAGAGGTAGAGAGAAAGGACAAAGACAAGAGGAGATAGAAAGGAGAGGTAAAGAAAGAGATAGAGGGAGGGGTAGAGGGAGAAGAGAGCGATAGAGTGGGAGGAAGCAGAGACAAGTAAAGAGAGTAGATAGAGAGAGAATAGGAGATAGAAAGAAGCAAGTCAAAGAAAGAAGAGAGACAGGGTAGAGGGAGAGAGAGAAGGGAGAAGACGGGGAGGGAGAGGGGGTGCACAAGACACAGGTGAAGTGTTAGGACTGGACACGTGTTAAGAGACAACAGCAAAAAGGTGGGTAGTAAATGTACTTTTTGAAATATCTGTGCCTCTAAGAACTCGTTGTTCCACAGTATGGCATTAAAACTATATAACCATCTATAACAATGAAGACTTAAAGGGGATAAACCATGCCAATTTACAAGACAGATTGTGGAAAGATGTGGAAAGTTGCAAACATTCTGAGACAATACTGCCCCTGAAGTACAAATTTGGCAACAAAATCGTGTGAATATTATGTTTCAATTATGTGTGATATTGTGTCTATTTTCTCATTTGTGCTTAACTTAAAGCAGACCCATTATGCAAAATTGACTTTTCAGAGCTTTATGTTATAGTTGTTTCCTTCTCATTTACCCTCTCGAAGCTGCATTTGGAGTGATTTGTGCATACTTGAGTAATCTTTAATCACTTATTTTCAAAGCACCATATTGCCAATCAAGCCCCATTTTTATCGCCACCAGCACACGCCCACTGCTCTGTACTTACTTCGTTCTCCAATTTTATTTTCTTAATCGATGATACGTGTAGGCTAGGCAAGGCATAGCAAGGCAAGTTTATTTGTATAGCACAGTTCTTACACAAAGTAATTCAAAGTGCTTTACAGAATAAGAAAGACTGCTAGTGTTAAGTAGTGATTTTGGTACAAATGAAAGAAAAATAAAACTCACTCCATGTGATGTGCAGCTATCTATAGGAGGGGCCGACATATACACGTCTCTTTGTTGTGACGTTTAAGTTGACATCAACTCCCATTGGATGCTGCAGTTTTCTAACGCAGAAGCAATCAGACTTGTTTCTTTTATTATGTTGTTTCAAATGAATATTGCGGTTTAAAATATGCAAGTTATAACCAGGATCCACCGGGTGTCATAGGTTATAACTACAGAAAAGACAGAAGCACAATGGGTCTTCTTTACATGCATCTTTACGTTTTAAATGTCAGAATCTTCCTACCAGAATTCATTCAACTGCATTTTGCCTGCACCATTACGTCTCCTTATAATTACCTCAAACTGAAAATGTATTAAATCAGACATTAAGCCTAACTCGAATTTTGTTTAGTATTTTCCAATTCACTTTTTTATGATTTATTTTCTTATGTACATGAGTAATATTATATAAAAGTAATGATTAAATATTGGTACTACCCACCTCTGAAAAAGCAGTGGTCAAATAGTAGTTAGAAGTAGAGCAGAAAAGGCATTTTTAAAATCACATGTAACTTACTTGAGAGTGAGTTTGGCGTTACAGGTCGAGCAGGAGAAGCAGCTGACACACCAAGCCTTGTTCAGAGCAGAGACCACTGAAAAACCCAAAAAATGTTATTAACTTACTGTCTAATTGGGTTAGTGTAAAAGATTGGTGTTTCACAACTGCAGTATTCTGGTGTCACTTGGGACAGCTCTTCACTTTCTGGGTTTGCCTAATTTTGAGTTAATGTTGTCAACTTTTTTGTCTGTCCAAATTCTCCCCTATAACTGCTAGCCTCAATGAGCTTCATTTGACTGCACCTGAACACTATGGGTGACATCACACTCATGTAGTCCACATCTTTATACAGTCTATGCTTAGAACTAAAGCAGAAATGATGTAGTAAATTTTTAAATCTAGTTTAGCCCTAGAGTAGACCTGTGATTGTCCTGGTATAGACCCGGATCAGAAAGCCCAATCTTTTCTTTGGCAGTACTTGCTGTGAAACTTTGAGAGCCACTATAATAAATGATATTGTATTGTGTTCTTACCATCGCCCTCAATCACACGGTTGCAATGATAGCACACGTCTCCAAAAAGCTAAAAGAAAAGAAAAAGTACTGGTGAGAGCAACATAAAAAAGCATAGATGAGAAATGGATTGATTCTAGAAGAGTTCAAGTTGTTATGCAAAGTACTGAAAAATAAAGTTTGAAATCAGAACATGTTTAAAATATGTGTTCTGACCTGGTTGTAGTGAGTCTCGCAGTAAGCCAGTCCTTTACGTTCATAATGGCGATGTCCGAGGAAGGGCTTCTCACACTTGGCGCACACAAAATGCTGTTGATAAAGAAGAAAACATATAATATTACTACTTTAATCACCACATTAACCACTTGCATGTGAGTGTCAGACAAAAAAAAAAAATCAGTTTTCAAACAGACCTGGTCCTATGTTCCCTGAAAGAAGCTCTCCCATGTTTTATTGTTTTGTTTACTGTCATCATTTTCGTCTTCATATCACAACCACTACTGCATAACTTTGACAATAGCAACAGAGTACTTCACTTTGATAATGTGCCAGTAGATGCAGTCTTGGCGCCCTCTGCAGGTGATATGTATTTATTTCATGACAGCTAAAATCTAAATATATAAATGCCAGTTTGTAAGTACCGAGCTTCAGTCACTAACTAGGATTATTTGCCATTTTGGTTTAGTGGCACAATGTTTTTTCTACATCAATTCTTTATATTTTAAAACACAGATTATTGTGCTTTGAATATAATACAAAAGTACCAAATGATTCAGTGGCACTGTATTTTTCATGTATTTTTTTTTTGTTTTTATCCTAATCCGGTTTTGGACTTAGTTGAAAGGCAATGCATTACACCAGCTGTTTTCATAGTGTGCGCACTTCAGGCTGTATATGCTGAGTATTACAGTTGAAACCAGAAATTTACAAACACTACATAAAAAGACACATACACCGTTTTCCTTCCCTGTCTGGCATGAAATCAGACTAAACTGTTTTAGGTCAATTACGATAACCGAAATTATTTCTATTTGCTAAATGTCAGAATCATGTTTTTTAGACAATTTTTCATTACTTCAAAGTCAGAAGTTTACATATAGTAAGATAACTATGCATTTATGCATTTAACCAGATGATGAGGTCTTTGGAAGTTTCTGATAGGTTTATTGACAATATTTGAGTTAATTATAGACACAACTGTGGATGCATTTGAAGGCATACCTGAAACACACTGCTTCTTTGCGTAACATCATGGGAAAATCAAAAGAAATGAGCCTAAATATCAGGAAGAGAAGTCTGATTCATCCTTTGGTGCAATTTGCAGATGCCAGAAGGTTCCAAACAATTATACGCAAGTATAAACACCATGGGAATGTCCAGCCATCATACTGCTCACAAAGGAGACGGGCTGATATGCAGATTTTGGACCAAAGCACATTCATCTCTGGGACACAGAACCCAAGAACAAAAGAAAATACCTTGTGAAGATGCTGGCTGAAACTGGTAAGAGTGTGTCATTATCCACAGTGAAACCAGTACTATACCAACATGGACTGAAAGGCCACTCTGCCAGGAAGAAGCCATTACTCCAAAAGAAATATAAAAAAGCCAGATTACAGTTTGCAAATGCACATAGGCACAAAGACCTTCATTTTTGGAGACATGTCCTGTGGTCTGACAGAACTAAAATTGAACTGTTTGGCCAAAATGAGCATTGTTACATTTGGAGGAAAGAGGGGGAAGCTTGCAAGCCTGAAAACACCATCCCAACTGTGAAATATGGAGATGGCAGTTTTGTTGCAGGAGGGACTGGTGTACTTCACAAAATAGATAGCATCACAAAGTCCTGATCTCAATCCTATTGAAATTTTATGGGCGGACCTGAAAAGGCATGTGAGAGCAAGGCGGCCTATAAACTGCCTCAGTTACACCAGTTCTGTCAGAAGGAATGGGTCAAAATTCCGGCCAACTATTGTGAGAAGCTTGTGGAAGGATATTTGACCCAAGTCATACATTTTAAAGGCAAATTCAAAAGAAATGTGTGTGAACATCTGACTTTGAAGAAAGTAATAAAAAAAATGTCTCTCATTATTCTGGCATTTACCAAATAGAAATAATTTTGGTAATCCTAATTGACCTAAAAGTTTAGTCTGATTTCATGTCAGAAAAAAAACAAAAACAAACTATGTGTCATTTTATATGTTGTAGGTAAACTTCTGGTTTCAACTGTAGATTAGTTTCACTTCCTTTCATTCTTATTCACACTGTTTCCATACAGCAGTGTCTCTGGGCCTCACCTCGACGTGCCACTGCTTGCCCATGGCGTTAACGACCCGCCCCTCAATGGGCCGTCTGCACGCTCCGCAGATTGGGACACCCATTTTGTCATGACAGGGCAGACAGTAGAGCTCTCCTTTCAGCTCGCGCGCATCTGCTGTCAGCTCTTTACTGTGGACACAGACAAAATATAACCATTCAGAGAAAATAATGCTGTCCAAAAAGAAAGAGTTTTTACACTTGTTGCATGGAACTTTTAAACTTTGTAACAATTTAAAAAGTACACTATGTAACTTTTTTTTTTCTACCATTCTTGTGTTTGTTTCTTTCAATTGGAGGTTCTACTGCTAAAAATTCCCTTGGAAAACATGCATTCTTACGATTAGCCAACTTCTCTCCATGGAGATGGATACATTTAATGTAATGCTGTGGAACTTTCCAAACAAAGCAATAACATCTCCATAGAGACATGTGGGTTGCTGATTCTTCAAAGAGTCAAGAATAGTAAATGTGTAGCTACATTTACAGGTCTGCAATGGCAAGCAATGCTATTGTTAGCTGGTCTTCAATATATGCCAATCAGCCCCAGGGCAGCTATGGCTCCAGTACTGGCTGAGTATGGAAAACAGATGAATAATGCAAACCATGTATTCAATTCATCCATCCATCCATTTTCTTCCGCTTATCCGAGGCCGGGTCGCGGGGGCAGCAGTCTAAGCAGGGACTCCCAGACTTCCCTCACCCCGGACACGTCCTCCAGCTCCTCCGGTGGGACCCCAAGGCGTTCCCAGGCCAGCCGAGAGACATAGTCCCTCCAGCGTGTCCTGGGTCTTCCCCGGGGCCTCCTCCCGGTGGGACATGCCCAGAACACCTCCCTAGGGAGGCGTCCAGGAGGCATCCTGAGCAGATGCCCGAGCCACCTCAGCTGGTTCCTCTCAACGTGTAGGAGCAGCGGCTCTACTCCGAGCTCCTCCCGTGTGACCGAGCTCCTCACCCTATCCCTAAGGCCGCTCTGCGGAGGAAGCCCATTTCAGCCACTTGTATCCGCGATCTTATCCTTTCGGTCATTACCCAGAGCTCATGACCATAGGTGAGGGTAGGAACGTAGATTGACCGGTAAATCGAGAGCTTCGCCTTCTGGCTCAGCTCCTTCTTTACCACAACGGACCGATACAGCGACCGCATCACTGCAGACGCTGCACCGATCCGCCTGTCAATCTCCCGCTCCATCCTTCCCTCACTCGTGAACAAGACCCCGAGATACTTGAACTCCTCCACTTGGGTGCAGAGACTCACCACCCACCCGGAGAGAGCAAACCACCTTTTTCCGGTCGAGAACCATGGCCTCGGATTTGGAGGAGCTGATTCTCATCCCAGCCGCTTCACACTCGGCTGCAAACTGCCCCAGTGCCTGCTGCAGGTCCTGGCTCGAAGAAGCCATCAGGACAACATCATCTGCAAACAGCAGAGATGAAATCCTGTGGTTCCCAAACCAGGCCCCCTCCGGCCCCTGGCTGCGCCTAGAAATTCTGTCCATAAATATAATGAACAGAACCGGTGACAAAGGGCAGCCCTGGCGGAGTCCAACATGCACCGGGAACAGGTCTGACTTACTGCCGGCAATGCGAACACAGCTCCTGCTCCAGTCATACAGGGACCGGACAGCCCTTAGCAAAGAGCCCCGGACCCCATACTCCCAGAGCACCCCCCAAAGGACACCACGAGGGACACGGTCGAATGCCTTCTGCAGATCCACAAAACACATGTGGACTGGTTGGGCATACTCCCATGAGCCCTCGAGGACCCGATGAAGAGTATAGAGCTGGTCCAGTGTTCCACGACCAGGACGAAAACCACACTGCTCCTCCTGAATCCGAGGTTCGACTATCGGTCGGATTCTCCTCTCCAGTACCCTGGAATAGACCTTACCGGGAAGGCTGAGGAGTGTGATTCCCCTGTAATTGGAACACACCCTCCGGTCCCCCTTCTTATAAAGAGGGACCACCACCCCGGTTCAATTCAATTCAATTCATTTTATTTTTGTAACGCCCAAAATCACAACAACAGTTGTCTCGAAGGGCGTTCATGTTTTGGTTGATGGGGGAAACTGGAGTACCCGGAGGAAACCCATCCAGACACAGGGAGAAACATGCAAAACACCACACAGAAAGGCCTGGGCAACCCGGGGATCGAACCAAACCTTCTTGCTGTGAGGCATGAGTGTTGCCACTCAGCCACCGTGCTGCCTACACACAAAAACAAACAGGAAAATCAAACAACAGGAAAAATCAGACAAAACAAGAAAAATCGGCCAGGCGAGAAGGAGGAAGGGGAGCGGAGGAGGGCCAGGCGAGGAGGAGGAAGACCAGGCAAGGAGAAGGAGAGCCGGGCGAGGAGAAGGAGAGCCAGGCGAGGAGGAGAGGGAGACGGGTGGAGGAGGGCCAGGCGGGTAGGATGCCCCAGTGATGAGAATACACCTGTGTGGGTTAAGAGGAGGCGGAGTGTGGCAGGAACACAGGTTACACCTATGGAGCAGGACCCTGAATCCCCATGGCAGAGCTGTCTGTTGCAGCGATCCAAACCATGTATGCCATTATATACCATCCATATTCATAATCCAATATTATTTAGCCACATTTTGGTCCTTTATAGACTTCTCCAAATGATTTAAACCTTGTCCTAAGTATAGGTCAGATAATAACATTATTGCTTAAATTTAATTCTAATATCAAGTAACCAGCCATATATATTACTATAACAAAGATTACTGTGCCATTGTTGAAACGGTTTGGAGGTGGAGTGAGGGTAGATTTGACAACTATAGTAATAGAGTAGATAGAAGCAGATACTGCCGTAGTACTGACCCACAGTTGCTGCAGTTGAAGTGGTCTGGGTGATAAGGGTCGTTCTTAAAAATCAGCGGCTGCTCTTCGATGATGGCATGGCACTTTTGGCAGATGTATTTGCCCAAACCTCGAGCTTTTTCGCGGTTATGGCATGGGCGACACAGATGCCTAGAAAAAAAAAAAATACAATGAAATGTCAATGCGTCAAAAATCTAGTTACAACTATGAAATATCCTGTCTAAACCGCTCGGAAACCGGTAGTGATTGCTGAGTGAGTTGCCAGCTTGACAGGCCTAAGTAGCCATATTAGGACAGTAATGGGACGGGGTATAGACCTGCCGGCGTTCTTGACAAAGCCCACGTCGGCGAGGACAGCCTGGCAAATGTCGCAGCAGAAGCAGTCGGGGTGCCAGCTGTTGTTCATGGCCTTTATGACGCGCCCGATGATGAACTCCCCTGAGGACACAAAGAGGGAGCTGTCAATGTCAGGAGAGGGAAAAATCAATTTACGAAAATACAGGAATGGGACTTGGCACTGTCACAGATATAGCTGGAATAATTCTCCTTTTCCCCTATTTTACGTGTAGACTTAGGAAATGGATGGCAGATGTTTGAATTTTTGAATTAAAATATCCTATAATAGATTTGAATATGTAATAAATATCCAAAAAGGAACAAACAAACACTCATTTATTTTAGTCTTTTTTTAAATGTACCTTAAAGAAGAACTATTGTGCTTGTGTCTGCTGTATAGTTATAATCTATGACCACCGTGGATTATTATGTTATAATTTGAACATTTTAAATCACAATATTCATGTAAAAGGACTTAATTAAAGAAACAGCTTCACTGACTTCAGTATTAGAAAACTGTGGTGACAGCAAAGAACAGTGTAGCTGTCAGCCCCTTCTATAGAAAGGTGCAGATCACACTAGTGAGTAGCTGATTTTTCTTCATTTGTACCAAAATGACTACGCAATGATGTCAAAACCTACATGTATCACTGATTAAGAAAATAAAATTGAAGAACATAATAAGCAGAGAGCAGTGGGTGTATGTCAGTGGCGGTGAAAACGGGGATTGAGCAGAAGAATGGTGTCTTGAAAATAAGAAATTAAAGATTGCTCAAACATGCACAAATCACTCCAAAAACAACTTCAAGAGGATAAATGAGAGAGATAAGAAAACAACTATAACATGGTTAAAAGTCAATAATAGGTCTGCTTTAAAAATAAATAAATAAATAACAAACTTGCAATATCTTCTTCCATACAACTGTATATGACTGCATTCTATGGTTAATTTCTAAGTAGTTTTACTTTAGTGAAAGTCAACACATACAAGTATATTTTAGCACATTTCTGATTAATTGCCATGTGACGCTGGGATAATAACAAAAAATGTGATATTCATTTTTTTGTCAATATTGCCATCTAGCATAACCTAAGCCCACAGAACACAAAGACACCACAATGAAACCCGTTCATCCCACTTCCATGTTCTCTGTGGGATGCAGCTATTTAACACAAGAACAAGAAAGTCTTTGTCTGAGAAGAGCCACATTTTTATCATTACTACGCCGGTATTGGTGCAGCACAAAGAAATATCAGTCCTCAGGAAATTAGTATTATATATTTTAAACTTACAAGATGCAAATTAGTAGTGTCCCATGCCAGATTTAGGGTCAGGGTGTGACAACCTTGACTAAACAGTTGGATGGATGGGAGCCTCTTTGTGTACACTTACCACACTGGTGACAGCACGGGGCAAACAGCATCTGGAAATCATGCTCACAATATTTCCTTCCTTCAAACTGTAAACAAAGAAACAGTTTGACAGAATAATTATACAATGCATTTTATTGTTGGCCTGAGCTAGAATGTGATGTCACTCATTCAGATCAACATAGGGGTTATAATCTGGTTATTTATGCAAGTGCCTAGATCCCTTATCTGGTTATATTTATCCGCATGACAACTCAACCATGTAATCAGAATTTTTATTGTATGTTACTAAATTATGCTTGCGTGGGGAAGCTGGCCAATGTGGTCTTAAGTAGGAGGCAGATTCAGAAAAAAATCCCATTCAACCAAAAATGTATTCAAGTTCACTGTGGCAAAATCATGCATATTTACAAAAATGAACTGTGCTCAACTTAATTTCTGTTTCTTTTGATTAACAAAACTAAAGAAAAACCCACATGTACCAGGCTACTAGACTAAAGGTGCCATGCCATCATCATAGACTTTTATATTCTCCTCAGTAAGAAGGACCTCCCCCAGGTAAGTACAATTCTTCACATAGGTTGTAACTTTAGCAGCATGTCAAACGTAACTGCAACATTTACATGGGCCTAACCCAAAATAAAACTACAAACACTGAAATATTTAAAGCAAAATACACAAATACACTGAAAAAACAAACAAACTTAAACCAGTTCTCCCCTCCATTTAGACCTCACCCAAAGGTGTTAAAAATGGCCAACATTAGCATGTCCCTCTGTGGACCATATGAAAACTCAGGTACGTATGGAAATTATGTGCATGTGTTTAACTGAAATGAATAGCTTCAACCAAAAAAAATCTTTAAAGTAATTTATGTGTATGTGTGGTATTTAACTTAAAGGTGTGCTATGACAAATCAAAATAAATTTGGGCTAGCTAAGTCTAGCTGTTTTGTTGATGTTTATGGCAAAATTATGGTAAATGAACAAACGTATAAATTAACTGAACACTGTGACAAAGCAAGTTCCTTTGTTCCATTAAACTCACTTTTAATTCAGTTACTCACAATATGGGTTAAGGCAGAATATTGCAGATCTACTGGTACCTCATAAAAGAGTCCATCAGGAAACTGCTGGAAACACTGGGCGCAGACAAAGCACTGCTCATGGTAAAGCTCTCCGTTGCTGTTGACGATCTTCTCTGTCGCAGCAAAACCACTCTTACACCGCTCACAGTTTGCAGAGGCAAGGGCGTTGGCGATACTGTCAGGAGACCAAAGGAGTCATTTCAGAACCCAATCCTTATAATTACATTGTGGTGGTTAAAAATAGTTCTAAATGAGGAGCTACATACTATTATGGTTTACTTGTATTATTATTACTTTACCATTATGTTTTTAAATATAATGCGTAGCGTTTTAGTGTAAGGAAACATGCTAAATTTCTTCTGGTTGTTTATTTTTGGAATGCAAGGGCGACTGTAGAATAATGTACGGTAAAATATATTTTACAACATTGCCAGTGAGTGAAAAATAATCCAAAAAGTTAGCACATTTCTCAAAAAGTAGTAATGGTCTTGTAGCTTGGTAATAAGATGATCTTCAATTAATGTTTATATTCTGCAGATAAAATTGAAGTCATTATGTCCAAATCCAGTGCATTTTTGACAGTTATTTTGATGACATTTCATCTGAAGTAACAATTATAACTGCGTTTCAATAATTTTTTTCCACTTTACCCATTTTGTCCTGAACAAAACAAGAATCAGGGAATAAAAATGGGGACAATAGGGGCAGCATTTATAAGATGAATCAGGAGGTGCCATGTCCAAACCAAATACTTTGACTATTTTGGATGACAATATTTAACTTCAGTTGTATTTGAAGTAACCCATCTGCCTGTTTTGACTTGACAACAATGAAAATGGGGCCTAAGGGCACTGCTAATATCAAAACATATCTTGCCAATGAATTACTATTTCCTGTTAGAGCAGCAGCTGCACTGTGGAGGAGGGAAATAACTGAATCACTCAACTCGATTACACAGGAGGAGAGCCATCCCCAAATTTAGGAATGGAACATGAACCTACACTATATAAATGTAAACGTGGGTACCTTGTTATGGTTGTCAAATAAAAAAACAAAACAATATAAAACCATTTTAAATCCCACTTTTTGCAATACTAATAATCAAGCAACAGACAGGAACATAATCATAACAGCCTTTACTATACAGAGAAGTTACTAAACGATCAGTAAACGATCAGTAAAACTAAATGGCCGATTAAACATCCACATAACACAATACGATAGAAATGAATGAATGACAGACACGAAAAAGTACGAAAATGGTCCGAAAATGTAAAAGTATCTGATGTGATATGATTAGCTTGTTAGCATCAAAGCTAACTAGCTGACTAGATGGCAGAGATTTCTAGCGGTTTTTAGTCATAATACTCACCTGCCCGGCATCCCTGCTACCCCCAACATCGCCGATAAGTTCCGTAGATTTAGCGACAAAAATAAAAATGCACTGATTTCAACTTTGGTGGGAAATATTAGGCAAACTTTGCGGGGAACACCCAGGGGAGACGGGTCCAGACTACTCCCTCAGTGCAGGGCGGGGGTTGCCAGATCAGAGAAATGCCATCCTCAAATCGGACACTTTTTCCTCTTTAGGCAGCTCAAGCGTGTCCGTGCGTACTGGCGCCACCTGCTGTTTGAAGAAAATTACTTTTTATTGTTAATTTTGATCATGTTTTGACTTTCTTCTCTTAAAAGTGCGCACAGTTTCAAGAGCTAAAACAGACTACCACAATGGTAAGTTAAACACATTTAAACGTATCATATACTATACATAGACTGTATAGTATGAGGATATAGTTTACAGTTCCCAGATATTTCAAAACGTGATTATTTTTTGTGGTTAAAATTGCTAGCTTAGGTCAACAATACATCTGACAGGCATTTGTCCTCACATTTTCACGAATATAGGGAGTTATATTTAAATAACGTGGCCAAATATGCAATTTCAAGTGTGATTAATTAGGCAAATGTTTAATATTTCACATTTTACAGTAACTTGGGAACGCAAACTTTATATTATGTTGATCTGTCCAGGTTTAAGTGTAATTCTCTCTTATATGCACAAGAGGGCGCTGTTATACTGTGGTGTAAATGGTGAAACTCAGTGAATCCAGGTGAGATTAAACGTTTTATTATGCCATTGATTAGGTAGTGCCATCCCGTCCTCAAGTCTCACTGATTAATAATCCTGCAGGAAGAGCTCTGTACCTTTTATTGATTTTATTTTTATGAGCATGTGTGTTTTGTTCATGGCTCCGGCTCCTTCCCTGCGCTCTTATTCAGACCAAGGCCCTGCTCTGATTGTGTTCTTCATAAATGATGCAGCTGCATTAGTGTCACCCCTATAGGAGGAGGCACTTTAGGCGCCAAGATTTACTATTAGTCCTTAAAATCACATTTTTCTGTTTTTATTTGAAAGAGATGCAAGACCTGAGATAAATGGAGAACCTAAAATGAGCACTTAAAACAGCCTACACACACAAACCTGTTTAAAGGAACTATATTTCACTATTTTATGGTCTATGTTATTATGTTGTTTCCTCATCAAAAACATACCTGGAGTTGAGTTTTGTTTCATTCACATATGTTTAACACACAAACCCTGCATATTTAGACTGGCTTCTTCTCTCCAACAGAAAACACTCTATTCCACCGTGTGATGTCATGTGGTGCTCCACTGTGGTTTTTAAACTCCATACACCTATACTAGAATCATTTGGATAATTTTAGCCCAGGAATTGCCACTCTCCATTAAACAAAAGGTAAAAGGTAGCTGCTACTACTACTACTACTTCATAACAATGTAGAACCGAGCGGGTTGAGCTTTGGAGATGTAGACAGAGTAGTAATAAATGGTTACTCAAACATCTGTGAACGAAACAAAACACAACTCCAGGTATGTTTTGAGGAGGTAACAGCATTATAACATGGCTTAAAACTCACAACTGTCAATTTTGTGTAATATAGGAGCTTTAAGTAATATGACATTATGCTGTTGTGAGTTATGAATCACTCTGCAGCTGTTGAAAATATCTCACACTTTCCACTTCTCAAAATGGCAGAGGTAAAAAGGACACAATCAGATTTGTTGAGGTAATATGATGCTGTAGTCACTGTGGTCACATCACTTTTACACTGAGAATGTATTTACCATCGGATTCTTCACTCTGGGGGTTTGAGCTAATATAAAACTGTGTGACTTACAGAAAACACTTAGATAGATATAGATCTTTTTTTAAATATTCTGCTAAATATGAGGACAATTGTGTCAAACTGATCCTCCAGCTTTTGACCAAGATTTTGTATTAAGATCTAAAACTTGCGTGTTTGTCCACTTATCTGAAAGTTAGCGGTTCAAATCCCTCTCTTGACGCAAAAACATCATTGGTTGAGTGGTCAGATCTTATCCACTGACCCACGAGTTGGCGGTGCGATTCCAGCTCCTAGAGTTGAATGTTATTGTTGTGTCCTTAGGCAAGACACTTAACCCACCTTGCCCTCAGTGTCAGCGTACACTGGTGTATGAATGTGTTTGTGAATGGATGACTAGCTCCTTTTAGTGCCTTAAAGGTGGAAAAGTGCTGTATAAAAATGTGACCATTTACCATTTAAACAGACTAAAATTCAAGTATTTATTTAAAGGCGCACTATGTAACTTTTTTGGTGAAGGGTCAGCCACCTGCTTGTCTCCATGGACATATTATTACTTTGTCTTAAATGTCCTTCAACATGGCATTGAAACATATCTATGTAGCATTTATTCAATTCCATTGTTTTTATTGCAAAAATTGTGAGTGGGGTTGCCTCTACACACAGATCTGACCTGTAACCTGGCATGTTGGCATCAGAAATACATTTAATACCTTACTCTGGAACATTCTTGGCATAGCAGTAATACCTCCATGGAGACCGGCAGATTGGGGACCTTCTTCTTTTAATTACAGATGTCTTTATGTCTGAAAATAACTTGAAAAACATAAAAACGTACTGTGAGCGGGCTGCCTCTCCAGAGATCTGACTCGTCCCTTGGCATGTACACTGCCATGCCATTTATGTTTATGTATTATCGCTCTTGTAAAGTGGGGCAAACCATTTTAACAAGATTTCTAATACTTTCATTTTCTGATTCTGCTCACTTTCATTACAGCCAGTGAAACGTCCCCACAGAGACTTAAACTGTGGGTCCGCAGAGTCCCTTTAGACAGACTTTGGTTAAATATGAGACATCTGTCCAGTCTTCAAGGCCCATTGCAGCCTGTGATTCTGAATGGGGCTGGAGCCAACGTGGCATAAGGGACATTACGCTGTGGAGTTGTCTCTTTTTATGGGATGCACTAAACGGGAATGTCTTCACAGAGAGTTATTTAACACATGGACAGTCTGAGAACATCAACTGCAGACTCCACTGGATACATGTTCATTAAAGGGCCTATATTACGCTGTTTTCCGATCTGTGTTATAATGTTGTTTCCTCATCACAAACAGACCTGGAATTGTGTTTTGTTTCATTCACATATGTTTAACACACAAACCCTGCCTATTTAGGCTGAGTTCTTCTCTCAAACTGAAAAAAACTCTTCTCCACCTTGTGATGTCATGTGGTAATACAGGAAGTGCTCCACTGTGTTTTTAAACTCCATACACCTTCACTAGGATCATTTGGATCATTTCAGTCCGGAATTTCTAATCTCTACTAAATAAAAGGTAAGAGGTAGCTATTTGAAAACAACTACTTAATGACATCACAAGGTGGAACAGTTCATTTTGAGCTTTGGAGATGTGGAGATGCTAATAATAAAGGGTTACTCAGACTTAGTAAAAGACAAAATTTAAATCTGTCAACTGGACAAATCGTTGTAAGAATGAAGATGTTTCACTGCTCATCCATTCTTCAGTTCAGAACTGAAGAAGTGGCTATAAATCAGACCTGGATGACTGAGGGATTACACAGACGTGTTACTCAGACTTGTGTGAATGAAACGAAACACAACTTTGGGTATGTTTTTGAGGAGGTATCAACATTATAACAGGGCTAAAATTTCACAAGAGTCAATTTTGTGTAATATAAACTACAGCAGCCACTAGCGGCATTTAGATATCTATTTTGTGAGCTTTTTTTAAATAATTGACTCCATATACATTACAAATTCCTGTATATTCCTAATACTACAAATAATTTATAAAAAAGTAAAATCACAGAAGAAATAGGTCATTCAGAAGCTAGCTATCCAAAAGTTTCTATTTAAAATAACCCATCACATCTGACCCTTAGCTTGGCTTGGTTCTGCTTGTCTCCAATATAGAGATTGCTGTGCCTGTAATGTTCCACAGTATGGCATTAAACTTAATAAAAAGCGGCTTGGATAAGCGGCAGAACATCTTCACTCACATGTTTTTCAAGCCAGTAAAAACACATATAATTGAATAAATGCAAGATAGATATGTTTAATGCCATACTGTGGAACATTCCAGACAAAGTAATAACATCTCCAGAGAGACAGACAAGTGCCAGGCTATACACCAGAAATGTTACACAGTGAACCTTTAGAATCATTCCTCATTGTATGAAGATTGTACCTATAGTTGTAGTAACAAGACAGTGAAGTAATAGTTCTGTCTAGCTGTTGAAGGACACTTGCTGTGATGATGGAAAATATAAGATTGTATTGTCTTTTTTTTTTTTTCTAAAACTGGATTTGTTGTATCAGCGACAGTGAAAGGCAGTGTGAAATTAAGAGTGACTTTAACATAATTGGCACTGTCCCTTTAAGACTGTGGAGCAGTTGTGATTGGCCTGAAGGCTGTTTATGTGCAGTGATCAGAGAGGGGTCCCGAGCAGCAGGTAGCTCCTCCTCACTCCTCTCTGCTCCTCTCTCAAGTCCAGGTCTAGTCCTGGCACTAGTCCTTGTCTAGTCCTTGTTTATACCTCGTCTAGTCCTTGAGTTCTCCCAGTTTAGTCCTCGTCTAGTTCTGATTTAGTCTAGTTTACTTTTTGTTTAGTCCTGGTCTGGTCTTGGTCTTGGTCTTGCCCTGATCCAGTCCTGGTCAAATCTTGGTTCAGTTCTGGTCTAGTCTAACTCTCAGTCCTGATTTAGTACAGTCTACAGGGTCTAATCCTAGTTTAGTCCATCTTGAGTCCTCGTCTAGTCCACAGTCATGAGTTCAGTTTCAGAGCCGTTGGTGAGGGGGGGCAGTGGCAGGTCGGCCCCAAAGAGACACAAGAGCGTCCGGAAGAATTCTCGGAGACTCTACTCCTCGTACCAGGACCACCAGGGGTAAGTCGTTTGGGCATTTCCTCCAGTTTATGTGATTAGTCTACTGCCAAATCAAATCATCAAGTCCTGTCTGTAAAGTAATGTTATTTACAAGTCTTTGAAGTGCATCACTTATTTAATTTCACTCTTCATGGTATTTCTTATTAACTTGTATTGTTTTAAACTTAGATGTGTAATTCTATATCTGTGTAAACCCTCAGTCCTCCAGATCTGATCCATGGCAAAAGACGAAGTTTAAATCTGTCAACTGGACAAACAACGGTTACAACGATTTGTCCAGTTGACAGATTTAAACTTCGTCTTTTACCTGTTATTCTATGTTATAAGAGATAGGGCTATCAATCAATAATCGAAACTAAAACTTGTACAGTATTAGAATTAGATGCTCATTTGAACACGTATTGGTATTTAAAGGTTCTATATTACACAAAATTGACTTTTGTGAGCTTTAAGCCATGTTATAATGTCTTACCTTATTAAAAACATATCTGGAGTTGTGTTTTGTTTCCTTTGCACATATTTGAATAACCCTGCATTATTAGTCTGTCTGCATCTCCAAATCTCAAAGTGCTCTGTTCCACCTTGTGATGTCATGAAGCGGTAGTTTTCAAGTTAACAGCGACCTTTTACCTTTAGTTCAGTAGAGATTGGAAATGATCCAAGTGATTCTAGTGAAGGTGTATGGAGTTTAAAAACACAGTGGAGCACTTCCTATATTACGGCATGACATCACAAGGTGGAACAGAGTGTTTTCAGTTTGAGAGATGAACTCAGCCTAAATATGCAGGGTTTGTGTGTTAAACATGTGTGAATGAAACGAAACACAACTCTGGGTATGTTTGTGATAAGGAAACATTATAACATAGATCAGAAAAAAGCGTGATATGCGTCAGAAAAAAGCGTGAAAATTACAAAAATAGGACAAAATTGGGAGTTTTTCTAAATTGTCTGAGGAAGATAACCTGTATTATTTTGTGTTGAAAATGATTCTATTGTCACATGAATCATTATCAAGCATGTAGTCTGTTCCTTAGTATCAAAAGGCAGTTTAATTTTTTTGTATATTCTCTTGTCTCTGCTGTTTTATGTCTTTTCCAGTTGCAAACTTAAATTAACTAACCTCATTTACTTAAATTTGAAACAACCGCGGAAATGTTATGAATACAACACAGTCTCTACTCTCTCCTACAGCAATGCCTACCTTCTGATAAGTGGCCTATTAATATGGCTATTTGAACATATATGCATGCATGAACACACACCACCAGCACTTTGTTTTGTGCTTTGGTCTGATTTGTTCAATGCTACACCCATAAGTACATATTTATTCTGTGTGTTTTAGGAGAAACAAATCTCAAATGATAATATTTGTAATAATAATGATATGACAACAAAACAAACAAGTATGCAAGTCCTTATAAAATATTAAAAACAGGAGCAGGTGTGTATATAAAAGCGATTGTGATTGTGTCACCAACATATCCAGTTTTGCTTTTCCTTAGAGTATATTCCATTTTTGTGAAGAAAACATCTAAAAGCCCTCTTTCCCATCTCAGTTTTAGTGTGGCTCATCCTTATGCCTTATGCAGTCATGTGATCTGAGATTAAATGTTCCAGTATCAATGATTAGCAAGTAGGTGAGGTATTCTGGCAGTTTTTGAAGTAGTCCCTTATAGATACGTTTCATACAGCACTGTTTTCTTCTGACAGACAGTGATGGTCGACCTGATGTTTAAGGGTTATAAATAAACCCTATACATCTTACCAGCTTCATTACTTGATACTTTTTTAAAAATTTATTGATAGAATTGTTCCCCAAAAGTAACCGCATTTCCTATATGTATATGTGTGTGTGTGTGTGCGTGCAGGGGGGTGAGTGTGTGTGTGGGTGTGTGTATATATATATATATATATATATATATATATATATATATATATATATATATATATATATATATATATATATATATATATATATATATATATATATATATATATATATCTTGCCATATATATATATATATATATAAGGCAAGACAGACAAACATAGTGACCAGTCATATACAGTAGTGACAAGTGATGATAATACATACAAGACATACAAGACATTCAAGACTTACCAAGATATAACGTAGTATAATAATAATAATAATATATAATTATAATAATAATATATAATTATAATAATATATAATTGTATATATGTATATAATAATAATACATAATTGTATGTGACAAGGCTGTGTGTGTGTATGTGTGATATTTCCATGATTTTGGAGGAGAGTACTAATACTAGTAATTTGTAAGTGATATAGATATAGAGAATGTAAATGCGGAAAAACAAGTACAAAAATAATAATAGTAAATTGTGAATTCTATAGTCTTGGATCATTTTATCTCACACTTGTTGCCCCTGTGTGTGCCTTTCTGTTTAAGCTCTTCAGACGATGAGGACAAAGAGGATGAGCGCGTGGAGAGCGACGATCCCGAGGAGATGTTCCAGAACATTCAACACCAAAAAGAAATCATTGCCAACATCCGGACCCGCCCATGGCCCATGAGACGCAAACTCAAAGTGCTCAAGTACGTCACTCATTTCAGCCAGTTTACATAACGACGTGCTGCTGGCTCAACCACTCTGAATATATATGCAGGAATAAATCATGTTTTAAATCAAGCTCTGCTAAATCACATTTTGAAAGTCTGGTCCACTGCCAAAAGAGTTCAGTTATTAAATGCTATATCATAACAAGGTCTTAAGCCAAACAACTTCTCTGGAGGAAGGGAGGGGCTTTCTACCAGCTTGTCTCCATGGAGATTGGTTGACTGATTGGTTAGTGCTTTGCCAGGAATGTTCCACAGTACAACATTCAACATTCTTGTAACTAAGAGAATTTCCCTTCGGGGATCAATAAAAGTGATTCTGATTCTGATTCTGATATCTATTTAGCATATTTCATTCATTATGGGTGCTCATGAATCTCTATGAGTAACATGCATTCTTAGTGTGAGTGGGCTCTCCTCTACACAGATCTATCCTGTAATGTAGCCTGGTACGAGCATCACCTGCTTGTCTCCATGGAGACAGATAGGTTTACTGCCATACTGTGTGACAGTCTAATCAAATCAATAACACAGACACAGGTAGGTGGCGCACTCTGTACCAGAAAAGTTAAAGAGTGCGCAGTGATTTTGGTAAACGGCACATTCAGATCAAACTTTTAAACAGTTTTTATTCAAACTATTCAAACTGTTTTGAATATAAGCCATTGTGAACACATTTGTGGTGTATATCCCATTGTCATGTATTTCATTTATCTTTATTTCTACAGGGAGAGCCCAATGAGAGTACCACACTCTTTTTCATGAGCGCCTTGTTCAAATACAGAACAATACAAACAAAAACAAACAAAACAAATGAATACACAGGTCTATTTAACACATTAAAACAGGAGCAGGTGTGAGTATAAATGTTTATCACCAGATTATTAACAGCACCAATGTATCAAGTTTTGGATGTCCTTGAAATTTATTCTATTTCTCGGAAGCAAAATAAGTAAAAAGGTTTTTTTTCCCCATTTTAGTTCTAGTGCGACCAGTTTTTAGACGTAGACAATCGTGAGATCTATGTACTAAATAAGTTATATTAAAAGAGCTTGATTTTTACATTATCCTTCCGATTGATTTTAAATTCCACTTCTATCCCTGAATGTTTTATTTCAATTTTTTTATAAAAACATGATTTCCGTTGTCCAAATGCACTTTTATCTCACCCACATGCACACAGAGTTACCCTAGGAGTATGTGATGAAGATGTAGTGTTTGTTGTATTTAGCGACAGAGGATCATTGAAACAGGTCCAGCTGGGTTAGACCCGAGCGTGGGGATAGATGTGCTGAGTAATGTGCCGTGGATAACAGCTTTTATACGGGCAGTTTGTTATTAGAGCTCACGTTTTATTACCATCATCAGGAAGAGCGGCTGCAAGTCTGCATTTTTACACCGCTCTAATCTAGGCCTGTACTTCTGTGATTACTCCCACTGCAGTAACGGGCCGTATTTTACTTCAAAAACCAGAGATACTGCAAATGTAAGTTTAATCATAGGCTTATCTGATGTTTTTGAATGATGAGTTTGCTGAGCTGGGAAGAAAAGCAGGTGTTTTAATTACAAACGATATAGTAATCATTTATCAAATTAAAAAATAAAAATAATGAGATGTATAACAAAACTGGGGCGATAGACAGTAGGTCAGTTGGCAGAGTGTTTGTCCACTGATCCGAAGGTTGGTGGTTCAAATCCCCTTCTCAAAATAAACATCATTGGTTGAGCGGTCATGATCCACTGACCCACAGGTTGGCAGTGTGATTCCAGTTCACACGAATGGATGCTATTGTTGTGTCCTTGGGAAGACACTTAACCCAACTGCCCCCCCCCCCCCTATAAAAATGTGATCATTTACCAGTTACACAGAACTCAAAAACTAGCATTTTTTGAAATAACTGTTTGAAAAGATTTCTAATTTAATTAGCTGGGCTGGGGATCAAAGAATCATTGAGGTTTATTTCCAACTGATTTTAGTGTTTAGTAACTGGTTCATACTTCTTTTTAATTGAACTGACATCAGCTTTAGAGCAAAAGTAACACCAAAAAACATGAACAACTCATCAAATGGATATAATGTTTTTGCAAATAAGAACTCAACATTACAATTGTATATTTGCATCTATATGATTTGAACTGTGAAATGCTGACTACGTTTCTCGGGACATTGAGAGGTCATGTTTATTAATTGTAAATTCCATATACGCTACCTTAAAACTGAAGCAAAAAATCTATAGTAAGGCAAGAAATAGTTGTAGTTTTTGATACTTTTATCTTAATAGTAACATTAACCTTTTTCAAAATACAGATAAATTACTTTCAACTTGCTTGTATATGTTGATATTTGAGTTTGCACTTGGTATCTGTAATAACCGAGTATCATAATATTGTGCCTATAGTGTCTCTTTATGATGGTTTGGTTTAATCATGTCTGAACAGTAACAGTGAGGGGATAAGCTGCTTTCATGGCTCTGTCTCACGCGTTGTAAACCTCAGAAATACTTTTAATTTATCTTTATGGGACCAGCCAGCTGCAAGGGAATTCAGGGAAAGTTTGTGTGGCTGTAATATCGTTTATAAAATGTAGAAGCTCGTAATATTCTGTCTGAAGTTGTTATATTTCTTTTGTCGGTATTAAAAACTTTATTTTGACTTACGTAATGGGAAATGTTATGAGTTGTTTGCACAGCTGTATATAGGATAGGGCTATTGTCTGCAGTCTAAGCAATGAACGAACATTTGTGCACTTACATTGACTATGACGGGAGTAGACGGGGGGACACAGGGGTCTGTTGTCCCGGGCACCAGGGTTTTAGCGGCCCAGAATTGGACCATCTTCCTATTATTTAGCTTAGAGTGAGGCTTCTTTGCCCAGGCCTTGAAATTTCTGTCGATGGGCCTCCCTATTGATACTTTGCCAGAAAGGTTCCACAGTACGACTTTAAGTTAAACCTGAATGTAAAAGTCTGTCAAATATTGTGTTAGTTAGTGTGATTATTATAAATATACCAACTTTGGCACTTAGAGACACCAAAGTGGATGGAAGTGTGATATCACCCATAGCATTCAACTCCAGTCAAATGAAGCTCATCGAGGCTAGCAGTTAAAGGAGCCAATTTGGAGCCGAGTTCTATATTTGGAATTCCGACCGCAAGTATCATAGCAAACAAAGAGCCAATCTGGAGAGAGACTGTTGAAGGTAACGCCCTTTCCTGCCTAAACAGGGGTTTAGCAGGAGGGGGCGCTTAGCAGCGCTGTTAATCAAACCTGTTGTTAACTCTAGCTGGAGCAAGCTCAGGGGAACGAAGGAGCGTGAGTTGTCTGTTATTAATGTTCATATCTTGATTAACGGACACAATAGTGAAATAAAAACACCAGGGTCATGTAGAGCGCGTTAATACAAACATTTTAAGACCAAAATGACGAGCCTGACAGCCACAGTTACAGAGAGACGGGTGGCAGTTTTTCAGTAGAAAGTGAACTGGAGCCAGAGTCGATGCTTACTTCCTATTTGGAATGTGACAGCTAGGAGGTTAGCTATGTTCATTTATATATACAGTCTATGACTGGAATAGAATTCTGAGTAAAGGATGGAGTACAATAAAAACAAAAAACAATATTACTCTGGATTAGGTTTATACTACAGGTAGGGGCAATAGTGACAAAAACTAATTCAAGTGTTGAATGTAGTACATAGAAATGAATGTTTTGCTAATTTATTCCAACAGTTTGCCTTTATATTTAAAGAGCACTATATCATCTCCTTTGTTTTTCAGACAGGCCAGAGAGATCGTACTGAAGTATGAAGGCAGACTGACCAGGACTAGAGGATACCAGACCGCAGGAGCTGACGTGAGTGGGACCCAGTGTTACAAAACCTAGGGAAAATGATTCAGTTATATTATTCAATTATTCACTTGTTCCGGAAGTTTTGGTGGGCGCCACCATTATCCTTTGGGTTGTATTACTATGCATGGGGTGGCCCATCTTAACAGCAGATACATTTTATAGAGATTACAGAGCCGTTTTAAAGCCTCCCAGAAAATCGGTGCAGTGTTAACTTTTACATAAATCAGCCTACTTTATAAAATATTTTAGTGGAAAAACACACATAACTGGAAGTGCCACTACAAAGAAGGGACGTTTTGAAGCATTTAGAGGGAAAAGTGGGCAGGGTCAAATAATTTTAGACTTCCTATTTCCTTTTGCGATAGCAGAAACCATTGATCTGAGAAGATAGAATTTGAGGTACAGTGGTTGAGTGACTTGTGCCTCTAAGGTTCGAATTCTGGGCGTGTTCTCCCTAATCGCTGCACTGTTGTTCGCACATTGACAAGTTTCCATATGGGGATAATAATAAACTGATCTGACAGGGGCAAAAACTAAAAAAGTTACAACATTTTCTTTCTCTTTTACCCCATCAGTGGTGGAATGTAACAAAGTAAAAGTAGTAAAGTACTCGACTTAACTACAAATATTAGGTATCTGTACTTTACTTAAGTACATTTTAAAGTGGTTACTTTTTACTTCACTACATTTGAAAGCAAGTATCTGTACTACATTTTTGAACTGGACTGAAAAGTGAAAGCATTTTTTATTATTGTTTGAGACCTGCTGAAAAGGCTGAGGGTTGACTTTTTTTTATCAAGTTCATAATTACAAATAAATACACTTAAAGTGCAGAAGCTGTCAACTTAAAAAATGCCTTACACATGCACAAAAACAAAGTCTCTGTTACAACAGAAAAACTGAGGCCAGAGCTTTTAAATGATGTTAAACGGCAGCTCCTTCCGTTTGGCTGAAACTGTAGTTAACTTTATCTGTGTTAGTGACTTATCCGACTCTCACACAGACAGGGCACAGCACTGCAGCTCCACACTGGATTTATAGGCTGTTGTTATGGCTGAGTTTAATTAAAATGTTCAGGCAGCTCAGTCCCATTACAATTAATTGACTTTTAGTGAGGGCTCTTACCATGAATTATTAATTCAACTGTTTGGCTTCAAGTTAATTGAAAATTTTAAAATATCGACTTAAATCGGACCATATCATGGGTAATAATACATTTCTCAATTCAGGCTGGCTAAAACTAGAACTGCAGTCTGTGAAGTCACAACTTGTTTTGGGGGAGTAGATAAAATGAACATGCATATTTTTTAATAATTTAGTGATCATTATTGGGAGGTGGAGAATTTGATGAGCTGAGAAGGCAGGCAGTTTATTTGTAAATTTCCTCATGTATAGTGCTGGCCGAGTCCTACTTTAGTCTTGGTTGAGTCCTGGTTTAATCCTGGTTTAGTCCTGGGTTAGTCCTGGTTTAGTACATGTTTAGACCTGGTTTAGTCTTGGTTTGGTCTTGGTTTAGTCCTGGTTAAGTCTTGGTTTAATCCTGGTTTAGTCCTTTTTTAGTGCTGGTTTAGTCCTGATCTAGTCCTGGTCTAGTCCTGGTTTAATCCTGGTTTAGTCTGTTTTTTGTTTGTGTTTTCTTGAAGCTTTTGAAGAAACTTTCCCGCCTGCTTTACAACATTGTGGTCCTGTTCATTCCGTGGGAGGTCAGGATCAAGAAGATTGAAAGTAAGTCCATAATACCATAGAGCGTTACTGATTACAGAGGTCTGCCAAAATGTCCAAACACCTTCCTATCCTAACACCACCTTGTCCATTACAAATTACTGGCTTGAGTATATTGATCTGTTTTAGGTCACTTTGGGTCAGGTGTGGCCTCGTACTTCATCTTCCTACGGTGGCTGTTTGGGATCAACATCGTACTGACTATCATGACTGGAGCATTTATTGTGTTACCAGAGGTCAGTAATAAAAATGTAAATGCTAAGAGTATTTACGATCAAAGCAAATCACAAATACTGCAGTTGTTTAGATGATATAATGTTCATTGTAGGCTTCTATATCTCCATGTGTGTCTATATGGAGTCTTAATAATTGTTAACCCTAGTTAGATTCATAAACATGTTATGAAATGAAGGAGTTCTTGTATTATATTAGCAGTTACTCAAAAGTGTGAATGAAACAAAATACAACTCCAGGGATGTTTTTGGGGAGGTATCAACATTCTAACATGGCTTAAAGCTCATAAGAGCCAATTTTGTGTAATATAGCACCTTTAATCACAGATGCCACTGTCTTTATTATAAAAATATATTTTGGGATGTTGTAGTAGTCCAGGAAATGACAATGATTAATACACAAATGTAAATAAAACAACAGTTATTTTCATAGATTTTCAAGACTAGTCACGATTATGCTGATTAATCATCGCAGTCGTAGTCGTAACCTTAACTTCGTCCAGTTCACAACCTTTTGATACTTTTGATAAAACGGTCACATTTTTATATAGTGCTTTTCCACCTTCAAGGCACTCAAAGCGCTTTACATCAAGGAACCATTCACCCATTCACAGACACATTCATACACCAGTATACGCAGACACTGGAAACAAGGCAGATTAAGTGTCTGATCTGACCGCTCACTCAATGATGTTTTCACGTTGAGAATGGGATTCGAACCACCAACCATCAGATCAGTGAATAAACACTACCAACCTAGCTACTGTTGCCCAATTGTTTTGGCAGCCAAACAAATTATAATAAAAAAAAAAGATTACCTAAATCTGTGCTAAAATTACATTACATTTTTATAGTAATGTAGTGTAGCTAGTGTGTGCCATTGGTGTGAATATGTCAAGGATTTAAATATCGGGAAAGACATAAAAAACTGTTAGATCTAACCCCAGTGACATGTAGACACAGCCAATTTTCCCACACATGATTTACTGTGAGCCCTGCGCCTCTCGTCTGTAATGGAGCTAACCTTTCCCAGTGTCCTCGAACACATCACAGCCTTATCTCTCCTCCACTCATTGACTTTTATTATTCTGGGTGGGTTTGTGCTGATACAAAATTTAACACCGACATCTCATTCCCAGAAATCAGACGCAACCAGTGGGAAAATAAAGTAGGGCTTGTGTGTAATACAATTTCAAACCCCAATTCAACCAAAATGTGTAGTAACGGGATAAACGAATGAAACAATATAGTTGGGCTTGTTATCAAATTAAATAATTGGAGTTGGACTATGGATTATTACCATGAAGATAAAGAAAACAAATGTGGAATACTACAACATATCGACTATTAATTTTACTTGTACCCCCATTTCAATTTAGTGAGAGAGAATGTTCTGATATAAGGAGGATACAGTGGGTAAGGCGGTAGTGTTTGTAAACTGATCCAAAGGTTGGTGGTTCGAATCCCACACTCTACATAAGCATCATTGGTGAAGTGGTGAATGCTGTGATTGTGTCCTTGGGCAAGACACTTAACCCACCTTGCTTCCAATATCTGCGTCCACTGGTGTATGAATGTGTATGTGAATGGGTGAGTGCTTCCTTGATGTAAAGCCCTTTGAGTGCCTTGAAGGTGGACCATGTGACCATTTACCATAATCTGAAACTCATCTGCAGTGGCTCAGTTAGTAGAATGTTCGTTTACCCATCAAAAAGTTGCTGGTTTGATCACTTTTGCATACTCTATTGTGTTCTTGGGCAAGACACTTACCCAGACTCATCCCTTTGTCTGTGTATACTGGTGTGCAGGGTATTTGTCATAGACTATGTCTTTGTGGGAACCTCACCCTAGATCCATGTCTGACACCCATATGAAAACTAAAATCAGGCCCCAGTGATGTGAAACTTTTATTATTAAATCAAAAATATGGTTAAGAGTTTAGATATTGGCTAAAATAGGTTAAATTCAGGGTTCAGGTTTAGGTTAGGCAAGTAGGCACTATGGGTAAGGTTAGGACCGCTTCCTAAGAAATGAATATAATTCAATGTAATGTCCCCAAAAAGTATGGAAAATCAACATGCGTGTATTAATGTGTGTGTGAATGTTCATTGATGTAAAGCACTTTGTTTTTTTTCAACTCAAAAGAAAAATAAACCATTTATTACATTCTTAAAACTCCATATATGTATCCTGATCGACGACAGTATAATATGTGTGACTCAGATACTCCTGGAATAGTAATATAGCCTACTTTTTGTACATTTTGTCACACACTAAGAAGAGGGAGACAAACTATTCTTTTATGTGTGAATTCTTAACCTTTCAATAAAAAAAAAATCACTGACTTTACAAGATAAAGTGACGACACATAAAGAGAATTGTGGATATAAATCTGGCAAATAAGTGAAAATCACAGCAAAACAAAAACCCCAGTACTGAAATGTATCATAAACTCTTAAGTGACTCTTTTTTTCTTTCATAAAATTTTTATGCAGGAAGTACACACACATATTGTACAGATACATTCCTCCCAGTTCAAATATAGTATGAAACACACATTATTACTCAAAGTCCCTTAAAAGTGGTTTTATAACTACTGTATACCATATTCTTTGGTCATCCCATTTTGATATGTAAAGCACTTTGAATGCACATTGAAGGTAGAAAATTGCTTCATAATTGGGAGAATTGATTAATAATTTGTTATGTTGTGTTTGTAGCTTTTGGCCGGAGCTCCGTTTGGGACGACTCGGAGTAAAACTATCCCCAAAGAGCATCTGGCATCAGCCCAGGACTTGGACACGATCTGGTCGCTCGGGGCAAGTCTCTCTCACTTTTACACTTCTGTCGATAGCACTTTAATACACAGACCAAAGCCTATTAGTCAAACATTACTTTACTGTCTCCCTGACTTTCTCTGGCCACTGCAGTGAGCCGATACAACCTTCACAATCTCCACAAAGTCAGCAGCTAGTTCCGTTACAATATACACAGATCAACCATAACGTTACAGCTAATGTAATATGAAATTGGCAGTTTGATTGGTCTCAGCGGTTGCGGTTATATACACACTTGAAATTTGATTATTGTCGTATTTTTGGAGGTTTAAGATGACTATAATAAGATTAACAGTAAAATGGTGTGAGCATTGAGCAATCTGACATCTTTCTAATCATGGTCCACTCCTCACCTACTGTTTGGTTTATTAATGTTAAGGCTTTTTATTTACAATAGTTTTCCAATATAAAGTGAAGTGGAGCCATAGTCAATAGAGCTGGAAGTGTGCCCATGATCACTTCCTATTTGGAACACAGTGGCTAGCAGGTTAGCTATTTTCATTTATATACATATACAGTCTATATTTGAAATTCAGAGTTTCCTCACCAAGTGTCAGTTGTTGCCAGTCCACTGTTGTTCTAGCATTTTTGATCTTTACACTACAGATCAGGAACATCTTCAGGATCTGCTGCTTTGAAAATACGCTAAAAAAGGGCCATACTGCAATGGGTCAAACTCACTCAAATATGGGGCAATTTGTTGAATGATTTCGTCTAAAAATGCTCATACTGTTTTGGAGTGGTATATGTGTAGTATCCACTTTTTCATTGTAGTTATGATCTTTCAATGTTTGGCTTTTTGTTGTTGTTTTTTTAACTTTTTTGACTATATAGGGATATCTCCAATACTCTGTGTTGTTCTATGGATACTACGGCAGTGTCAGAAAGATCGGCAGTGCAGGATACAGACTGCCTCTCGCCTACTTCCTGGTTGGAATGGCTGTCTTTGCCTACAGCTTCATCATTTTGCTCAGAAAGTAAGAAATGTTAACACTGAAGATATTTAAATATCCTATAAGAAAAAAAAAGAACATCGTCTACTACCTTTGAAGCCTTTGCTACCATAGACCACTCTTGCATGATTGAGGGATTACATTCATGTTTATAGGGATGCGCCTATCTAACTTTTTCAGTTCTGATACCGATTTCAATACTACAGCTTTAAATATCTGCCCATATTAACCGATACCAGTGAGATGAAAAACAGCATTTATTTCCTTTGAACAAAAATAGAATGAGACAAAAAGGACCCATATGTAGCTGTTACTGTTCCATCAAGTAACTACAGAATAACTTTGTATTAATAAAAGTTCAAACATTATGAGACTACAGTGAGTCTTATTTCATCAGTTTTATGTGCTCAACCAGGATATTGACTGAACCGATATTTGGAGGCCAATATCCGAACAAAATAAATAAAAGAAAGAAAGAAAAAAATGTAATTATTTAATTCAGCAATTTTACAAGTGTCAGATTGGTGCATCCCTAGATGTTTATAAGAAGTTGTCTTAATTGTACTATATTCATTTGTTTGTGTGAATTTTTATGTAAACAACCAATAATAGCTGCATCTTCAACCGTGAGCAAACTGTGTTGTTTGCGCTTTATGTAATATGTGATCCCTATTTCCAGAATGGCTAAAAACTCGCGTCTGAGTTTGGCGAGTGCGTCAGACGAGAACTTCACCTTCTGCTGGAGAGTGTTCTGTGCCTGGGACTATCTGATCGGGAACCCAGAGGCAGCGGAGAGCAAGGGGGCCGCCATCGTCAACAACATCAGGGTCAGGCTGCAATATTCACTGACCTTTGACCTTTCAAAAGATGACATTAGCTGATGTCATTATTTCAGCTTTTCTTTTAGTACTTATTCTACTTTTCTTTTATATTACACTTATAACATGCCACTTCCATCTCACAGGAGGCTATTTGTGAGGAGCAAGAGAAGAAGAAAGACACCAGCCTGTAGGTTTTAGGTTTTTTTTTACATAAAACAGTTCAATTTATAGTATTCAAATTTTTATAAAAATTTGATACAACCGTTAAACATGAAACTTAGGAATTAATTCACACTTAGACATAGACCACATCAAATTTGGGACTAAACTGGGACTAACCCTGGACTAGACCAGGACTAAAACAGGACCAAACCAAGTCTTTAAACCAAATAACATCTTATTTCATAGGGCTCAGTTAGTATATTCACAGGTTGTTCTGTTTTGTGTGTATTTCAGTGCCGTGTTGATCAGCCTGAGGATCTTAGCCAACATCCTGGTTCTCTTGTCTCTTGCCGGTAGCATTTACATCATTTATTTTGTGGTAGACCGCTCGCAGAAACTGGAGCAGGAGAAGCCCGAGCTGACTCTGTGGGAGAAGAACGAGGTACAGCAGCTAAGGGGCATTATCGGATTATTACATAGAGTCATGTGGTCCAATGAGATCAATACAAACACAGAGAGATGGGGCATGTGCACTGTGGTGTGGACGCTGCCTGTCAGCGCAGTTTGAATCATGTTTGTGCAGTGTTAGGCTATAAATAATGGCTTTAAGCTTGGAGATATTTCAGTGTTATATAACAAATTGTATTGGTGGTCATGGTAATACTTTAGTTTGTGTAGTTTAGACCACATATTAAATGCTAACCAAGTGACAATTTGTATGTAAGCTAGTGGTTATTCATGTATTAGGAAGTGTTTATAAAGCACTTATCAATTCATATGATTAAGTTAATAGTTAAGATGATGTCAAATTACTAAAACTAAACCAATGCTTGAATATTAATAGAAATATAAATATCCACTCCATAAGAGAATGTGCCAATACTGTCTCAAGAGCAGCTTGGGACCCCATTCTGCTGTCCATCTCAAAGCCAATAACCACTCCTTTGATGATAGTGAGGTACAGATCTTAGCCAAAGAAAAGAAATGGTTTGAGAGGGGAGTTAAAGAAGCAATATTTGTTAGGAAAGGCAGTCCATCTTTGAACAGGAATGAGAACTTAGACATAACCTATTTATAACTCCATCCTCAGACCTAAATCAAAACAGGGAAAACAATAGTTCTAGCCAATATCCTAATACATGTGAGAGCTTCCATAATGCTTAGTGCAGTTTTAGATCTAGCTAACAAACAGCAACTGCATATAAATAGGTGTGTTAGTTTCAGGGTTGTTAGCTCCTCCCCTCAAACAGATATAAGGTAGTGTCCACCTGTAATCTGACCAGAACTGAAGAAGCGGCTTGGATGAGTAGCACTCTAAACCTTTTGTCCAGTTGACAGAATTTAATTTTTCTTTTGCTATGGATGATACCTGAATGAGAAAATGGAACTATAAAAAGTACTTTATAAACATTATGAAAAACCCAATTAAATACTTAGTATGCCTGTTGCATTACTAGTAGTTAGCCAATCTAGTCCCTAAAGTAAGTGTTGGCTTTATCCTTATTATGTAAAGGGAATGGCCGGACCTCAAAAGAGCAGCAGAGAATCGAGCCAGTGGATATATGTCTATTGTTTTAGATAAATATGGCAGTTTTCAATGAGCAAAATGTAAAATTATGATCTATGCATGTTATAGTGAATACCCCCCCAAATGTATAATATGTCTTCTTTAATTTAGCAAAATGTATTTCAAATATAGAAGTAATTATATACCTTGAATAGCTATTTGAAAAACTTTGCTTTTTCATATTCTCTGTAGGTGAGTGTGGTCGTGTCCCTCATCACCATGATTGCGCCATCTGCTTTTGAGTTGGTGGCTCAGCTCGAGATGTACCACCCAAGAACGTCTCTGCGTTTTCAGCTCGCCAGGTGATAAAAACATCTGCTAACATTACACATATATTAGACCGTCTGTGGAAATTTGCATATAGACGTTATGGTTCTCTACAGGGTCCTTGTTTTGTATCTGGGGAATCTCTACAGTCTCATTATTGCACTGCTGGACAAGGTCAACAGTATGAGCTCTGCTGTGAGTACCGAAAAATGTAAATATAAAATGCAAAGGACCATATGGGAAAATTGGAATCATCCCTCTTCAGGAATAGCATGATACAAATGTGTATGTATAATTGTATCTGTCGTTTAAAGGTCCTATATTATGTAAAATTGACTCTTGTCAGCTTTTAGCCCTGTAATAATGCTGTTACCTCCTCAAAAACAAATGTGTATGTAACTTTTCAGGTGGAGGGTACGATGCTTGCTTGTCTCCATGGAGAGTCATTGCTTTGCCTTGAATTATTTACAAATGTTTTCAATTATGTGTGTCAAGTGCAAAAAATACATTGAAAACCTTGTATTTTTCTTGTGAGTGAGTTTGCCTCTCCACAGATGTGACCTATAACTTAATATAGAAGTATAAGTTTTAAAAAAACAGAGGTCATTGTCGTTGGTCCCAAAGGTCAAAGAGATTCTCTGTCGGACCAGATAATCTCACTCGACAATGTGAGTATAGCTTCTAGCCCTACTGTAAAAAATCTTGGAGTCCTATTTGATCAAAATCTCTCATTCACAGCCCATATAAACCTAGCTTGTAAAACCGCATACTTTCACCTGCGAAATATATTTACCTAAAAACGATGCTGAAAACCTCATCCATGCATTTGTTAATTCCAGACTTGATTACTGTAATTCTCTGCTCGCCGCCTGCCCCAAAAGTACTATAAGGAGCCTCCAGTTGGTTCAAAATGCAGCGGCCAGAGTCCTAACAGGAAGTAAAAGAAGAGACCACATCAGTCCTGTACTAAAATATCTGCACTGGCTTCCTGTCGAGCTTAGAATCAAATTCAAAGTCCTCCTCCTGACATACAAAACCCTAAACGGTATGGCCCCATTCTATCTGCAAAATGCTATTGTCCCGTACCAGCCAAACAGAGCACTCCGCTCTCAGAATGCGGGACTATTAATGGTTCCTAGAGTGTCCAAAAGTACAGTGGGAGGGAGAGCATTCAGTTACCAAGCTCCTGTGCTATGGAATCAACTCCCTGCTGATGTTAAACAGGCCCCCACAGTCTCTGTATTTAAGACCAGGCTTAAAACCTTCCTCTTCGGTATAGCTTATGACCAGGTTACTTAGTGAGGGAGTTAGGGAGTGACATTAAAACCCGGGATAAGATAGGCTGCAGTAGGAGATAACTAGCTGGGGAAAGTATGGCAGCCTGAGCACTATCCTCTGCTTCCTCCTATTTTCTCATCAGCAATGCTATTCACATGTTGTCCCCTGTCCCACTCCCCCTGTGGAGTGTAACTCTTTCAGATGCCCCGATGACAGCTGGACCCTCTCCTCCTCCCCGCCTGGCTCTCCTCCACCCGCCTCCCTCTCCTCCTTGCCTGGCTCTCATCCTCCTCGCCCGGCTCTCCTCCTCCTCGCCTGGTCTTCCTCCTCCTCGCCTGGCCCTCCTCCGCCCCCCCCCCTCCTCCTCGCCTGGCCGATTTTTCTTGTTTTGTCTGATTTTTCCTGTTGTTTGATTTTCCTCTTTGTTTTTGTGTGTAGGCAGCACGGTGGCTGAGTGGAAACGCTCATGCCTCACAGCAAGAAGGTTTGGTTCGATCCCCGGGTCGCCAGGCCTTTCTGTGTGGAGTTTTGCATGTTTCTCCCCGTGTCTGGATGGGTTTACTCCGGTTTCCTCCATCAACCAAAACATGAACGCCCTTCGGGACAACTGTTGTTGTGATTTTGGGCGTTACAAAAATAAAATTAATTGAATTGAATTAATTCAAAGCAGTAACATCTCCATGGAGACAAACATGTGGCAGATGCTCCACCAGAAAGTTACATGGTACACCTTTAACTTTGTCTATCTTGTATTGTGTCTATTTAAAAAAACAACTGGGATAAAGTTGAATGGGTTACATATTTCAAACTGTTTATAGTTTCAGTATTAAGCCTTGATGTTTGTGTTCATTTAAAAAGTGCAGTTTTATTGTAGAAATTATGTGTTTCTTATTTCAGATTCCTGTCACATCCTCAAATTGGACAGACTCAAGCTCGTTCCTGGCTACAATCTCGCAGCCTGAAGGCATGTCTACCCCAGTGCCCAGGAACATTAGCACGTTAGCCACTGTCGCTACTGTTTTGGACCCTGCCGACACCACCAGAGGCAGCATCGCACTGGCTCTCTCCAATCAGACCACTGTGTTTGAGAAGAACAAGCAGGATCAGTGCTGGGAGACCTACGTGGGACAGGTACAAAATAGAGAAATCTCTCTTTAGTAATACACGCTGTTCATACTGATTCCATCCATTTTCTTCCACTTGCGGGGGCAGCAATCTAAGCAGGGACTCCCAGACTTCCCTCACCCCAGACACGTCCTCCAGTTCCTCCGGTGGGATCCCAAGGCCCAGGCCAGTCGACAGACATAGTTCCTCCAGCGTGTCCTGGGTCTTCCCTAGGACCTCCTTGTGGTGGGACATGCCCAGAACCTCCCTAGGGAGGCGTCCAGGTGGCATCCTGAACAGTTGCCTAATCCACCTGAGCTGGCTCCTCTCAATGTGGAGGGAGCTCCCAGGAGGTTCATACTGATTAAATAAATGAAAGAGATTACATTGATGCATACTATTATATACTTGCTATTGAATGTATAAAGAAGTGGAGTAAGTGAGTGTCACCCATAGCGTTCAGTTCCAAATCAAATGAAGCTCATTGAGGCTAGCAGTTATAGGGGAGAATTTTAGCCGAGTTCCATATTTCGAATTTTGACTGCGAGTATCATAGCAACCAAAGAGCCAATCTAGAGCAAGGCTGTTGAAGTTAAAGTCCCTTTGCGCCCACACCGCTGATATAGCACGGAGCAGATGCTTAGCAACGCTGTCAGTCAAACCTGTTGCTAACGCTAGTGGGACCAACCCGTTAATGTTCTTATTTTGAATCACGGATAAAATAGCGAAATAAAAACGCCAGGATCATCTAGAGCTTGTTTATATGAACATTTTAAGACCAAAATGTGAATTTATATAGACAGTTTATGGTATTTACTCAATAATATTTTAAATCAATAATGCATTTGATCTATATACCCTTTACAGACACTTTACAGAGCATTATTCATTCACGCCACACTCGGTGGTGGTAAGCTACTATAGTACCTACAGTTGTCCTGGGGCAGACTAATGGAAGTGAGGCTGCCAACCTGCGCCACCGGCCCCTCCGACCAACTCACAGATGCCACATTCATACTAGGCAATGTGGGTGAAGTGTCTTGCCTAGGGACACAATGGCAGTTTTAGCCACTGGCACCCCACTGTGGCACCTGGAATTCCCAATATATAACACAAAAACACTTTCATGTCCATAGTTTTTCAGGAATGAGATGAGATGGGGCAACAGTGGCCCAGTTGGTAGAGTGTTTGTCCACTAATCTGAAGGTTGGCAGTTCAAACCTCGCTCTCGACATAAACATCATTGGTTGAGCAGTCAGATCCACTGACTCAAAGGTTGGCGGCGTGATTCCATCTCTCACAGATGAATGCAGTTGTTGTGTGCTTGGGCAAGACACTTAACCCACCTCGCCAGTGTCTGCGTACACCGGTGTGTGAATGACTGAGCGGTTCCTTGACGTAAAGCACTTTGAGTGCCTTGAAGGTGGAAAAGCACAACATATATATTTAAAATACCTTTGGAGAAAAAAATGTGCAAGTTGCTAGTATATTGTTATTTCAGAATAGATTTTTTTCAAAACCTAGTCCAAATACAAAATTTTGAAAGGTTTTGTTGCTATGGGACTATCCTGGATGAAGAGTTCATTGTGTAGTCCTATGTGGTCTGTGTTTTGTGCAGGAGATGCTGAAGTTGTCCATTATAGACATGATCTTCACTGTGGCCAGTATCCTGCTCATCGACTTCATCAGAGGGCTGGTGGTGAGATATCTGAGTGACTGCTGCTGCTGGGACCTCGAGAGCAAGTTTGTATGTACACAGTTATATTGTTAAGGTTTAAATTCTATATTGTTTTCTTATTTAATGGTTATAGCATTTTGATTACACATTACAGGGGTTTGTGACGCAATCTTTGTACTATACATCTCTATCTCTTTCCCGTTATGATTCTCATGATTCTTCTTATTCCTGTGTTGAGACTAGTGGTATTAAAAAAGATTATCAGTTTATTTAATATTTGAGTAGAATGTCAATCATTGCCACTACCTCTATAATCTCTGGCCCTTTTTAACCACATAGACAGTATTTTATTTATTTATTTTTATTTATACAAAGAGAGCCAAATGTGAGCACTCAGACTCTCCTCTTCATGGACACCCAATACAGAGAAATACAAACAAAACAATTAACTACATAAGTCAGTTTAAAGCATTAAAAACAGGAGCAGGTGTGAGTATATATGTTTGTCATGAGATTATTTAAGTGCCATTTTTCCATTTTTGTGAAGCAAAACAGCCAAAAGCCCTTTTTCATATTTCAGTTCAGTTTCATGAGATCTTGTATTAAATGTTCCGTTATCAATGTCCAACAAACAAGTGAGATATTCAGACAGTCTATGATGTAGTCCCTTATAAATACATGTTATACAGTTTTGTTCTCTTCTGATAGGTAGCGATAACCAGCCTACTTTTGCATCGAGTGAACAGTGATGGGTTTTACATTCATCCCGTTCTGAGTGAAAGAGTGGATCTAAAGGTTTCAAAGGAAAAAAGAAACATAAGAAGACAAGAAGCGACATGTATAAATGAATGTATCATGTAATGTATCAGCAGTTACAGAGAGAGGGGTGACAATTTTTCAATGTAAAGTGAATTGGAATTGTTGGAGGCTGAAGCGCGCCCATGATCACTCCCTATTTGGACTGTGCTGGCTTGCGTGTTAGCTATGTCCATTATGTAAACAGTCTATGCATATAACCAACACCTTGTATTTAGACTATTGGGCTGACATAGTCTCCTCTAGGGTACATGTTTCTTGCTTTTGATTTTGACAGCAGACAATAAAGTATCTATGTGTCTATTTTCTAGCCTGAATATGGAGAATTCAAAATAGCTGAGAACGTCCTACATCTCATTTACAACCAGGGAATGATCTGGTGAGTGCTCTACAGAGAAAATATCAAATTGTCAGTGTCAAACCAGCCAGCCAGTCTCAGTGACCTTGTTTAAATCCCCCAATAACATGTCCTTTATACCTTTGTGCTTCACTGAACTGTATCCCTCTGCTCATTTCTAAAACTTCACCTTGCTCCAAATGATTGTGATAAATAGCATTGGTCTGTGGATGTCTGTTGTGTAGGTGTAGCTTACATGTCTCTTGATATTTTTAGGATGGGGGCATTCTTCTCCCCGTGTCTACCTGCCTTTAATGTCTTGAAGCTGATTGGTTTGATGTATCTGAGGAGCTGGGCAGTCCTCACCTGCAATGTGCCACATCAGCAAGTGTTCAGAGCATCTAGGTACGCAGCACTTTTATGTGGACTGGTATTGTGTCCCCGAGACAGACGCTTTACCCATGTGGAATACATAGACTGTTCCGTATTTGGAATTCTGAGCCCAAGTATCATAGTAACCAAAGAGCCAATCTGGAGGCAGGCTGTTGAAGGCAACGCTGTCCATCAAACTTGTTTTCAACACTAAGGCGAGTGACCTCGGGGAGAGAAGGCACTTGATTTGTCTGTTATGAATGTTCATATCTTAATGTATGGACAAAATAGCAAAATAAAACACAAGGATCATGTAGAGTGAGTCAATATAAAAACTTCAATAGCAAAATGATGAGCCTCACAGCATCAGTAGAAAGTGAACTGAATCCTGAGTTAATGGAGCCGGAAGCACACCCATGCTCACTTCCTATTTGAAACGTGTTGGCTACCGGATTAGCTATGTCCATTTATATATACAGTTGATGCTTTAATACAAGGGATGGGTAATTCGTTGGTTCAAATTTTGGTATTGGAAGATTTAACTACTATTTTGCACCAGTATTTTTTAACAGCTTTATGTGTGTTGTACTGTTTGTTATGCATTTATCAAGATCCAATTAGAGAAGGAAAAATTGCATATGTATAAACCGCACAGGCTGTGTTTTCTCTTTTTCTCATTAAAGCTGTGGAGGTTGAATCCTAAATTGCGTGATCAAGTACCACAATGTATGTATTAGTTTGAGGAAAATAACCATATTCTCACTACCACTAAATGAGAGTAACTGTACCATTATGTTATCTTGTAGTTCAATGATCTGTAGTTTAAGTTTAAAGGTCCTATATTACACAAAATTAACTCATGTGAGTGTTAAGCCATATCATAATGCTGTTATCTCATCAAAAACATACCTGGAGTTGCATTTTGTTTCATTCACACATGTTGAGTAATCCTTTGTAAGTCTGTCTGTATCTCGGAAGCTCAAAATGCTCTGTTCCACCTTGTGATGTCATGAAGCGGTAGTTTTCAAGTTAACAGCTACCTTTTACCTTCAGTAGAGATTGGCAATTTCAGGGCTGAAATTATCAAATTGATTCTAGCGAAGGTGCATGGAGTTTAAAAACACATTGGAGCTCTTTGTGTATTACCACATGAAATCACAAGGAGAAACTGAATGTTTTCTGTGTGAGAGAAAAGAACTCAAAATACGCTGGGGTTGTGTGTTAAACATGTGTGAAGGAAACAAAACATAACTCCAGGTGTGTTTGTGATGAGGAAACACTGTTATAACATAGAACACAAAATAGCATAACATGGCCCCTTTAAATCTTGTTGAGTCCATATTGAAACGCTAAGGTAACATCTGCTTTTTGCTTGCTCTCTTTAGATCAAATAACTTTTACCTGGCAATGCTGCTGTTCATGCTGTTCCTGTGTATGCTGCCCACCATCTTTGCCATAGTCAGATATAGACCCTCCCAGCACTGTGGCCCATTCAGGTACATGCTTTACTTTCCTTAAGTACTTGGACAATAACAATAAACTTTTTTAAACCAAGATACAAAAAATTATACCTGGGTTCGATTTTGTTTTGAAGACTGCAATTAGGCCTGTCACATTTTGAAGCACAACATATCACTATAGAGAAATATAAAGACAAATAATAATACTAAAACTGCTTTATGCCACTGATTAAGATTAAAATAAAGCCACATTCTCCCAGTGAACCATTTTAAATAGACAGTAAAATTAAAATACCTGAGCTGTGACAAATGAATAGCAGAATGAGGCAATAATTAGCCATAAGAGTGATTTATTCAACCCTCTACAGCTCAAATCTTTTCATATTACAACTAAAATAACAAAAATCTCCCCATTTGTGCAAAGAAATTGTATACACGATAAAATATATTGTTTCAGCTTTCATATATTGAACAATAAGTATATATAGTAATTATGGTGACAGGCCTAACTGCAATAAATCCAAAAGCAGATGTACCCTCCTAAAGAAAAACAAAACGTTACAATGGTATAAGTAAAGTTGAACAGGATTATAAAAGGCAAAGTAACAAAAGTGGTCTAAAATATGTATGCAAATGTAAAACAAAAGAACCTAAACTAAGAAACCAAAAACAGCAGGTTTAACAGATAACAAGTTCAGTGTCTCAAAAAACTATTCACATAGGCCTATTAAAAAACAGTGTCAAAATAAGGGACACATAAGGATATCAAACCAGGAGTGTCCCAAAAGAAACACATAAACAGAACAACTACAAACAGAACAAAGTGAAAAAATAACAAGAGACACAAAAATATAACGAAACTTGTGTCTCAAACACGTAAAGTTAGACACAGAGGCAAACGAATGACTAACGACTAAATGAGACACAGACAAAATGGCAGGCTGACCACAGAGACCAGCAGCCTCAAGCAGGTGTCTTCCTTAAATTGCAGGTGATTGACCAGGCAGAAAACAATCCTCCAATTGGCAGCGAGCCCATGGGAATAAGGGGACAAGATTCAATCAGGCACAAAACATAACAGAAAGATACTAAAAGATGAAAGAACTTAAGGATTGGGGATGTAACAAGAAGTCACATTTAATTGTATTTTTGAGACAGAGATGGGACAGTATCAATGGATTTTACAGCGGAACAGAGCCATGAACAGAGCCATGAATTTGTGTAATGAAGTTGTAGTCATTGTAGTATGGGTATTTATGCATAGGTTTTAGAATGGTGAAAAATGAACGCGTAGCAATTAACCAGTGGTGGAAGAAGTAAACAAGAAGTAAAGTAATTAAGAAGTAAAGTAAAAGTATCATATGAAAAAAATGTACTTGAGTAAAAGTATTAAAGTGCCCGTTTAGCAAATGTACTTATTACTTAAGTATTTCTCACAGATTTTGAGATCTATAATTTTAAAAAAAACTTTCAAATGTAGTTATTTGTGCCGAAACAACCGAATCGATGTTTTTTTTTTCTGTCTGGTTTTATTTGTTTGTTATGTTTTGTTTGCTCAAATTATGAGGTTGATAAAAAATAAACTTTTTGCCTTTTCAGCGGGTTTCAAACAACAATAAAAAATACTTTTACTTTCCAGTCCAGTTCAAAAATGTTGTGGAGTAGAAAGTACCTGCTCTCAAATGTAGTGAAGGAAAAGTAAATAAATAAGTAAAGTACAAATACTTACCATTTATACTTAAGCACAGTATTTTACTACTTTTACTTCATTACATTCGACCACTGCAATTAACAGTTCAAAACAATAGTCCAAAGAGGTTCATCTGGTTAGTTCATTTTAATAGATTTTTTTTTTTTCAGACCAAGGTTAAGTTTGAGTCTGAGGAAGTGCACTAGTGAGCTGTTGAAATTGTCAGGCACAAAAACAAACTAAACCTTGGTCTGAAAAATAATTCAGAAAAATATATCCTGTTTTTTTTAACTGTCAAAAGTCCTCAAAATGGTGTCTAAATTTGAAAATCATGAATGTCTATTTGTTTCAGCGGTCAAGAGAAGATCTACGACATCATTTCAGAGACGGTTGAGAAAGATTTTCCTTTGTGGTTTGGTAAAGTCATGAACTATGTCACCAGCCCCATCGTAGTCCTGCCTGCTCTTCTGCTGCTATTGTAAGTCAAATACTCCCCAGACAACACAACACATTTGAGTTTAAAATCAGCATACAGTCTGATATTTGTTCTCTGTTGTAGCATGCTCATATACTACCTGCAGTCCATCGCTCGATCATTGAAATTCACCAATAACCAACTAAGACTCCAGCTTCAGACGGTAACAGTCATGATTTCTTTGTAAAAGTGATTTTATGAGAAAACACAATATCAGTGGTGGAATGTAAGTAAAAGTAGTAAAGTACTGTACTTAAGTAAAAATGTTATCTGGTATCTGTACTTTACTTAAGTAGATTTTAAAGTGGATATTTACTTCACTTTTTATTTGATTTTTGAACAGGACTGAAAAGCAAAAGTATTTTTATTAGACCTGCTGAAAAGTCTGACTGTTTATTTTTAACATGTTCATAATTTGAGTAAAACAAAAATATACAAATAAAAACAGCTAACAAAAACATTTGAAGCTTTATAAGACCTTAAAATCTGTACAAAATACTTTTTTTATTTACTTTTTATTTTTTTTATTCTTTAAGTAAAATTTTAAACAGGTACTTTAATACTTTTACTTAAGCAGATTTTTCAGTTGATATTTTTACTTGAGTATTTTTTACTTTTACTTAAGTAACAATTGAGTACTTCTTCCACCACTGCACTGTATTCTATGAATACATATCCATGAACAGCCTGGTGAAGTAAAACTATCGTATATGCTCTGTGGGTGCCATCTAGTGGGCACACCAGTCAACTACACACAAGCTGTTGAATTCTGCATCCACATTTATGCAGTGTTTTAATGGAATTTCATTGTTTTGCCAAGACTGTAATATTGTTTAAGCTTTACATTGTGGTTTATGGAGAGTTGTTAACTAAATTAACAGGTGCCTCGCATGCACCATACGTAAAGTCCTCCTCCTAAGACAGTCCTGACCAAGCCTAGCTGAAGATCTGAAGATGCGTCCCACTGCTCCTGACAGGATGCTCTAAGGGCTTTAAAGGATGGGTCAAATACAGAACAAATTTTGCTACAGAACGATAAAGTGTACTTTAAAGACCCCATATTACTCTATTTTCTGATTTATGTTTTAATGTTGTTTCCTCATCACAAACATACCTGGAGTTGTGTTTGTTTCATTCACACAAATCCTGCACATTTAGGCTGAGTTCTTCTCTCAAACGGAAAATCATTTGGATAATTTCAGCCCTGGAATTGGCTATTTCTACTGAACTAAAGGTAAAAGGTAGCTGTTAACTTGAAAATTACCTCTTGAAACACGTTGTTGCGTTTCCAGGGAGATTCGTCCTTGCTGGTTCACGGTTTGGAGTGTTTTAGCTTCTCGATGTGGTGGCAGAGTTTGAGGGCGGGCCCCAGTTTCAGTCCCATGTACTTCATTATGACGTCGCTGCGTAAAAGCATCAGAGCCTTCCCATCGATCTCCTAAAAAGAAAAAAATCTGTTACTAAAACCACAATGCAACTAGTTTAAGACATTAAAGGGCACATATTACACTATTTTCTGATCCATGTTATAATGTTGTTTCCTCATCAAAAACATACCTGGAGTTGTGTTTTGTTTCATTCACACATGCATATTGAGGCAGTGTTTTCTCTCTAACAGAAAACACTCTGATCCACCTTGTGATGTCATGTGGTAATACAGGAAGTGCTCACTAGAATCATTTGGATCATTTTAGCCCTGGAATTGACAATCTCTACTGAACTAAAGGTAAAAGGTAGCTGTTAACTTGAAAATTACCTCTTCATGACATGACAAGGTGGAACAGAGCATTCTTTGGAGATGTAGTCAGACTAATAATAAACTCAGCATGTGGTAATGAAACAAAGCACGACTCCAGGTATGTTTTTGATGAGGTGACAGCATTATAACATGGCTTAAAGCTCACAATAGTCCATTTTGTAGTCCTTTAACCTTCTGTTCTGTTTCAGGAGCGAACAGAGGACAAGAAGAAAGTTTTCCAGATGGCTGCAGGTATCTTCACCCTAACATTAGATTTATTAAATAAATAAAAATAAAAAGTAATAATAATCATAGATATAATTGCTCAGCCCGACTGCAGGGCCCGGAGCCCACAGCTGAGCCAAGCACAGAACAGCAAGAGAGCGACATCACCAGTCACGAGGCGTCCATCCAGACCCCGTCTCCACGGCGAAACGGCAGCGTCACAAACTTCCAATCTCCTGTTCGCCGTGGCAACAGCATCAGGACCATCACCCAGTCTGCCTCCAGGTCCGAGCTGAACCATGGGGCGGCGCCAGGAACATCCCGAAGTCCATCAGTGTCTGTCCTGCCCAAGCACAGGCTGGAGCACAGGTCTGAAACATTACTCTAAATATTCATGAAGTTGTATTTTGTGAAACTATTCCAGTGGCATAGAAGAGAACTTAAGTTACCAGAATACTGTAGATACAAAGTGTTAATAACGTGATAAACCTGAAGAGGCTTTCAGGTGCTGTTTCAGACTCTTGTTCTGTAAGTTCTGGGAATATAATTATTGGCATGTTAGAAGTTAGTGGCTTATTTCATTTGAGGCATGTTGTAGAATAGTTTGCACTACTCGACTGCATGGCAATAGTTTGAAACCTGTAGCATTCATTACACCAACCAGCCATAGTGTTGGAAACATTTGTACTGTTTTATTTCATCAGTTCAGTTTTATTTATGAAAAGAATCCCTAATCCTTAAAAGACTTGCACACATGATGTGCTCCAATTTACAAACTTGTTTGAAAATCCCTGGTTTGCAATAATCACACTGACGCACTCAAAGTCACATAAAAGTGTTATACAATTATTTTGAGGCTGATCAAAACAAAGGCCAGGGCTGGTTGGTGTATAAAGTACTAAAAATGAGACATGCTTAACTTAATTACTTGTGTAATTAAGTATTTAGAAGCATATTTCTGTATCTTCAGACTTTACATTTATCTCTTTGCTCTTTCCTCTTATAACAGGCCCCCACCGTCACATAGTGGTCACAGTGGTCATAGTGCTGCTAGCAGATCCAAGTCCTACCACCAGGTGGTGTACAGTCCTCGTTATTCTGACCACTTGACCTCTGAACCTGTGTACAGAAAGACCATCCACACGCTCCATCCTGTGGAGAGGATCATCACAGCTCAAAGCTTCGGAGGCCGGAGGGGTCACACTACTCGCTATGTCATCGTCAATGAACATGAGCCACGGAAACACCTTCTGCGATCGGCAACCAGAATTCCACGGCACTACCTAATGGAGGAGCCCGCTGAGATCCTAGAGCTGTACCCAAGAAACTTCAAACGCTACACATCCCGCGCCCTGCACCATCAGCCACACCTCCACCGAGCCCACCAATCACAGCACAACCTGAGCGAGGAAGAGGAGGATGAAGAGGAGCAGGGGCCTAGCACCAGGAGGAGAATGCCTTTGGGAAAGACCCTCAGACCCAAGTCTCTGTCCGACCTGCACCAGCCTGCACACTTCTACATTGGAGAGAGAGCTGAGAGCCAGAGCTCCATGGCCAAGGGCCCGTATGAGGCCCCAGAGGAGGGGGAGGGGGACTGGGGAGAGGTACAGCGTAAAGCCCCTCCTCAGGCTAAAGGCAGGGGGGCCGACCAGGTGGTGCGCACCCGGAGGTACGTCCCATCTTCAGGGAGGCACAGTGGATCCCCGTCCAGAGGCAGACATGTGGAGGCTCACGTCAAACCAAAGACCAGGCCGAAAGTGGACACGGCTCTGACCGAGTCGGACTCAGCGTCCGTGGCCTCCAGCAGTGACCAGCAGAATAGCAGTGTGGACCAGTACATCCAAGTCATCCACAACAAGGAGCGCTTTGTGAAAGCAGATGCTCGCCACGGAAAACTGGCCAAGAAGAAATCGAAGACAACCTTTGACCCCAATGTCACTGAGGTCAATGACCTGGTCTGCTCCAACGTCTGACTCATGAGAATCATAAGAAGCACACGATGTTTAATCTGCACATTGCCTCATACGTTTGGACTCAAGCACAGGCATTATTTTATGTATTCCGTTATAATGTATTCATGTGTTGTACTGTAGTGAGTGTTCTGATACACAGTGCTATGGAGTCTATGTCCACTCAAGGCCTCACCTCAGATAAAATGTTTCACAACATTAGAAAAAATTGGTTTTGTCCTTGTCATATGTCACAAGCTCAAAAAACTATTGTATTTTGTTTATAAGATAACTGTGTTTATGAAGTCTTTAGAGATTCAGTTTGAGACAAAAAGTTTTGTGTGTGAACTGTACATTTGTGAAATGAATGTGTTTGTTTCTACATCTAAAGATTTGCAGCTGCAGTATGTTTATATGTGATAACCAAGAGTTTAATGATGTAAATGTATAGCAAACTTATTTAACAAACATACTCTTTACTTCCATTAAAAAGTAGTTTTATATTTACAAATGAAATGGACAGGCAAGGCATAAGCATAAACATAGCAGTTTACAGTGTATTCTGTCTATGGTAATAACAAATAATGATAAAAGAAAACCCTCTTAAAACAAGCCCTACTAAAACCTGAGATTCACGTTAAAGCAATATGGTTTCAAGTATAACTCATCACACTACAGGAGCGAACGCAGGGAACTACGACGGATTCTGTTTAAAAATGATTCTGAAATGTTCAGAAAATGAGTTTTTCTGCCATGGAAAAACAAATGAATACTTAAGGTTATATTTACTGACAAAACACCGTCCTGTAGGTAGTTATATGACACAAGAGTATTTCAGGCAGAAAAGCTGATTACACATACGCTTGATACAGGTTAATATGCTTCTTACAGTATAAAATCATATCAAAAACAACCTTTTGGCTTGTCTCTATACAAAGTCCCTGTTTATGTACACAGCTCAAACTTCATCCCAGTCACTTCAGTCAATCCTTTCAGTTGAAATGTCTCTATGTAACGTTCCCAAAAATATTAGATTTCTCAGTGTACATCACAGTTATAATTGAAACATTAAACAGTAAATATACAGTACGGTACACTCTTCTTGTTTGCATTGGTCTGTGTTATTTGACTGTGCCTTGGCCGCGTTCACACTGCACTCAAAAGTCTTCTACAAAATCTGATTTAAAATACTGTCTGTGCTGCTCTTATCAGGTAAATATCGAAAGGGGTGGAAAGTCATTAAGTAGTAAAGTACTGTACGTAAATATAAATTTTGGGCATCTGTACTTTAGAAAACAAACAAAAATATACAAATATAAAGAGGTAGGAATAAATTTTTATCAAAATCATTTGAAGCCTTACAAGATCAAAATATGCATGAAATACTTTTAGTTTTTACTCTAAATATATATATTTTTAAAATCTACTTAAGTAAAAGCATTACAGTATTATTTTCTTTTGCTCCAGTATCTATACTTTTACTTAAGTAACAAAATTGAGTACTTCTTCCACCACTGATTATTGTATATCAACATTAATATGTGTAGACTGCAAATGTAATATGCCTTTTTCTGCATTTAAACCAATCTTTCCCTTTAGTAGAAATTAAGGTTTGGTGATATGGAAAAATGCTGATGTTTTTCCCCTCATAAAGAGCTTGATTTTCAATTCATATTTTTTCAACTTTTTCAACTACAAAATAAAAATCAGTACAGATAGACTAAGTCTAAAAAAAAAAAAATGCTATTCCAAAATATGAATTCTTGTCCAAACCACATGGTTTTACTGACAGAGGACTGGGTGTTGCTTAAAAATCTGAACATTGACAATTAGAAATGGCAATTAAATTTTGTTTTATTTCCCAGCCCTGCTACAAACTGTACCATATTTTTATCCAAATCAAAATAAGTCTGTGTATTCCCTCAGATGTCCAGGTATGATCCATAACAAAAGAAAAAATCAATTTCGTCAACTGGACAACAGTTTTAAGGTTAAGCTGCTTATCTAAGCCGCTTCTTCAGTTCTGGTTTTGGTCAGATTACTGATGGACACTGCCTTATATCTATCTGAAGGGAGGAAGTAACTACACTGAAACTCAAAACATCTACAATTTCTGTTTGTAGGCTAGGTGTGATTTCACGGCTATTAGTATCCTGGCTAGCACTGTTGTTTTCTTTGTTTTGCTTTGGGTGTCAAGATGGAGTTATAGATAGGTGATAAGTGTTTAAGGTCCCCCATTCCTGTTCAAGGAAGGATTGTCTTTCCTAACAAAAACTGTTTCTTCAACTCCCCTCTCAAACCATTACTTTCTTTGGCTAAGATCTGTACCTCACTATCTTCAAAGGAGTGCTTAGTGGCTTTGAGATGGAGATGTACAGCGGACTGGGGTGTGCATTTTGCTTCAAAAGTTGATCTACCAATGTTTGAATAGGTCAGATGCGCTATAGGATCCAAAAGGTGTTGGACACTGCCTTATATTTGTTTGTTACACCTATTTGTTTACAGTTTAGACCTAGCCAACAAACAGAAACTCCAAAACTTGCTCAGTTGACAAAATAGATTTTTTTTCTTTTGCCAAATCAAAATAAATAGCTTAGCTGTTTTAGCAACTTGTGACTGCAGTGTGACCATGGCCAACATACCTCATGGCAAATACTATACAACATTAGAATAAAAATGTTGACTCCAGTGATGCTAAAATGAAGCCAGTATACACAGATAATAGGCGAACACTAACCTCACAATCGTCTATTAATTTGGTGAGCTATAACTGTGAAATCTTTGCATATTCACTGACAAAATACACTTTTATTGCAATATTCAACCAAACTATATACTATTTTTGCAATATGTACTTCTCAAACAAATGTATCTTTTATGAGCATAGACTGTATAAAGAAGTGGACTAAGTGAGTGTGAGGTTAGCAGTTATAGCAGCGAATTTGAAGCTGAGTGCCATAGTTAGAGTTCCAACCGAGAGTACCATAGCAACCAAAGAACCAATCTGGAGCAAGGCTGTTGAAGGTAACGCCCCTTCTTGCCTGCACTGCTAGTTTAACACGGAGCAGGTGCTTAGCAATGCTGTTAATCAAACCTGTTGCTAACTCTAGCGGGAGCTCGGGGAAAGAAGGCATCTGATTTGTCTGTTATTACTATTCCTGTTGTCTCAAGTTACGGAGAAAAAAGCAAAATAAAAATACCAGGATCACGTAGAGCGGGTTAATACGAACATTTTAAGAGTAAAATGACAAGCCTGACAGCAGCAGCTACAGACAGAGATGCAACAGTTTTTCAATAGAAAGTGAATTGGAGCCAGATATTTGGAACGTGGCTGGCAGATGAGCTATGTCCATTTATATATACAGTCTATGATTATGAGACTACAATGTCCTTTCAATAGAGTCTGACAAAGTAGACACAACAAAACATTTCATAATCTGCAGTTGTCAAAGGCATTTACATTACACTGAGAACACGATATATTGTTGTAACTGTGCATCTTGCTTCAAAACTTAATCCACCAAAGTTTGGACTCCAATAGACCAGATTTGCTATGTGCTGTAGGATCCATTGGGAAAAAGGCATTCAAATCCAATACCATCAGTGTTATCCAAACCAGTGTGTGTAACAGTACTTGTATTATCGTCTTTGAGAAAACTGAACTGAAATGGTAATAAATAAATCCTTCAGTTTGCTGTGAAACAAAATATAAAAACGGCTTTGCTAAATCCAGACGTCATGCTCAGTTTTAGTTCATTAAAGATGGAAGTATACAAGTGTCTGTGGTTGATATGAAACACGTTGCGTTTCCAGGGAGATTCGTCCTTGCTGGTTCTGGTTCACGGTTTGGAGTGTTTTAGCTTCTCGATGTGGTGGCACAGTTTGAGGGCGGGCCCCAGTTTCAGTCCCATGTACTTCATTATGACGTCGCTGCGTAAAAGCATCAGAGCCTTCCCATCGATCTCCTAAAAAAAAAAAAAATCTGTTACTAAAACCACAATGCAACTAGTTTAAGACATTAAAGGGCACATATTACACTATTTTCTGATCCATGTTATAATGTTGTTTCCTCATCAAAAACATACCTGGAGTTGGGAGTTGTGTTTTGTTTCATTCACACATGCATATTGAGGCAGTGTTTTCTCTCTAACAGAAAACACTCTGTTCCACCTTGTGATGTCATGTTGTAATACAGGAAGTGCTCACTAGAATCATTTGGATCATTTTAGCCCTGGAATTGACAATCTCTACTGAACTAAAGGTAAAAGGTAGCTGTTAACTTGAAAACTACTGCTTCATGACATCACAAGGTGGAACAGAGCATTTCAAGTTTTGAAAATGTAGATAGACTAATAATAAAGGCTTACTCAAACGTGTGAATGAAACAAAACACGACTCCAGGTATGTTTTTGAAGAGGTAACAGCATTATAACATGGCTTAAAGCTCACAAGAGTCAATTTTGCGTAATATGGGACCTTTAAAGGTGCATTAAAGGTATATTCTTAACTAGTGGAGGGTCCGCCTTCTGTCTCTATGGAGATGTTATTATTACTTTGTCTGGAATGTTCCACAGTTTGTAATTAAACTTGACACCACCAGACCAAGTTACAAGTCAGGGTTTTGATTAATAAAAATGTATATAACTGAATACAAGATAGATCAGTTTGCTGCCATACTGTGGAATATTCCAGGCAAAGCAGTAACATCACCATGGAGACAGGCAGGTGGCAGACCCTCCGCTAGTTACATTGCATAGTACATTATTAACCAAGAATACCAAAAACTTTGAGTACCCCAAACCAGATGTGTAGTAAAATGAGCATAGCCTTCAGGAAAATACTCACGTGTTTTCTGAACAGATCAACATGTGGACCGAGAGTTTGGGGATCTGCCTCTTGGACAAACCGGATCACTTCCTCCACTGTCCAGGAGGAGGCATCGTTTCCCGAGGGCTCTGTGTCTTGCTTCATATGGTCTGGGCCTGTTGTTGAGCTGGGAGCTGTAAAAACTTGCAGAAATTAATTTGTGATTACATTTCATATAATTGCATCAAAAAACAAACAAAAAAAACAACGAAACACTCCAAAAAAGTCAAATTCCTTCCTCCCAAGTCTGAACTCTGCTCAAAACCACATGCTTTTGCTGAAGATGGGCTGTGAAATTTCAACTAAAAAGACCCAATCATAGTGTTGTGTTTTGGTTCAAGGAAACACGACAAATTTCTTTTGGCCATTTATTTTGTGAACACAAGAGCTACTGTAGGCTGTAGCCCATGCCAAAAGAAGAGCAAAACAACAGCAGCCTCAACTCACAAGAGCCAGCCTCCGAAAGAGACCAGTAACTGGCCAATAGAACCTTCATGTCAACTTGCAGCATAGCAACCAAGTGTAAAGCAGACCTATTGTGCTTGTGTCTGTTCTATAGTTATAATCTATAGGTCACCCGTTATTTTATAATTTGCACATTTTAAACAATATTCATCTAAAACAACTTAATAAAAGAAACAAGTCCACAAACTTTCGCATTAGAAAACTGCAGTGCCATCACCATAAACGTCATCCTAACAAATAGTCGGCACCTCCGATGGATAGCTGCAGATCACACTAGTGAGCTTTTTTTTTTTTTTTCGACTATGTAACTCTGCCAAATCCTACACATATCACCACATATCACCGATTTAGAAAATAAAATTGGAAAACGAGGTAAGTACAGAGCAGTGGGTGTGTACCGGTGAGGGTGAAGGGGATTGATGGGCAAAATGGTGTCTTGAAAACAAGCTATTAAAGATTGCTCAAGCATACACGAATCACTCCAAATACAACTTCGAGAGGGTAAAACAACTATAATAAGGTCAAAAGCTCTCATTTTAATTTTGTATGATGGGTCTGCTTTAACAACAACATAAACAGTCACAAAAACAATAAAAGGTGTCAACCCTGAACTAAACACAAAATATCAGATCATTACAATATCAAACTGACGATTAGAAATAACTGATGCTCAATTTCTATAAAAATCTGTTTATTACTTTGCTAACTATCTGTGGATTATTAAAATAGAATTGGTTTATTTCTATTGAGAGAATAATAAACAAACAACACAAAAATCCTACCTCTACATTACAGCACTGAAGTCTTGTCCTCTTACCTTCCACTCTCCTGTTGATATGTGCTGGGGTGATGTCAGAGGGGTTGGAGTTGACTCGGCGTAGAGGGGACGGAGTCTGCTGCGTGTGGCCGTGGTAAAACGCCCGCTCTTTTTTAGCCGCTCGATAATCGGCGGCGTTATTGTGAGGAGGTCGAGGGATGGGGGTGTTGTCCTTTGAAGAGTTCTCATTGGACAGACCGTTTTCTGTTTGGGGCAAAATGCAACGATATAAGTAAATATTTTTTTAGCATTTGTCATATTTTCAACTTTACAGGTTAAATTCATAGACTGTATAAAGAAGTGGACTAATGGAGTGTGACGTCACCCATGGCGTTCAGCTCATCGAGGCCAGCACTTATAGGGGCGAATTTGGCACAAAAATATGTTATTAAAAAAAAAAAAAAAATAATAATAATAATAATAATAATAATAATAATTAAATAAACCTATTATATAAAGACTTAAATATAACACAATTTTTGTTTTTGCATGATTTAGAATATGAAATACTGTACCAAACCGGACATTTCCAATTAGTATTATAAACAATACAAGTCTGAAAAAACACAGTGATCATCTCACGCTGTAGAGATTTAACCACAGTGGAATTAATAACCAAAGATTTAATGCAAGAAAGAGTATTAACGCTTGCGATATTACTTACACTACCAGTCAAAAGTTTGGACACACACTATCAATCTTTTTTTTCTTTATTTTTACTACTTTCTATATTTATATACATACAGAAGACATCAAATATATGAAGTAAGATATATGGAACTATGTAGTCAATACAAAACTCAACAAATTTTTATTTTATATTCAAATCCTCAAAGTATCCACCCTTTGCTTTGTCGAAAAATATATAGTAGTTATCTAACTTTTTTTTCTTTGCTACATACCTCCATACATCTTACTTCATATAGTTGATGTTTTCTGTATGTATATAAATGTAGAAAGCAGTAAAAGAAAAAAAAAATGAATGAGTGTGTGTCCAAACTTTTAACTGGTGTTTAAATATATACTTCCAGTCAAAAAACACACACTAAATATTTCTGGACAAAGCAAAGGGTGGATATGTTACATAACTGCATATATTTCAGGTCTTCTGTATGTATATAAAATGTAAAAGTAACCAAAATTAAAAAAAAAAAAAAAAAAATAGTGTTTCTGTCTGGTAGTGTAGGTCAAGTACAAGTAAAAGGTTTTGGATGTAACAGTTTCTCTTAGAAGTACAATTTCTTCAAAAATAGAGTAAAAGAAACTGAGTAAACAAAACGTATTACTATTAACTGTAAATATATCTCATAGTTTTCCCCACACAGCCGTAGTTTGCCTGACCTGACTTGCTCCTCTCGTAAGAGCGTTTGTTATTTGTGAATGGGCTGAAGGGCTGTGAGCTGAACACACAGTCACTCTCCAGATGTGAGCAGAGATTTTCCAAGAAACGCAGGACGGACGAGGCACTGGAAACGGACGGCAGCTTCACGTATCGGATACCATGGTCGGACCGAACTGGGGACACAAGAAATATATGAAGTTAATGCAAGGAAAACTGCTTGGGATGGTCTAAAAAGACGTTCGCAAAATGTGGTTCTACATAAGCTTGTCAAGTGTTGTTTTAGTTTGGGTTAGTCATAGTTTAGTCTAGGTTTAGACTTGATTTAGAGCCATTTTAGTGTTGGTTAGGTCTATCTATGTCAGTTGTGGATGAAGTACTCATTTTTGTTACTTAAGTAAAAGTACAGGTACAGAAGTAAAAAGTTACTCAAGTAAAAGTATCACATTAAAAAAATCTACAGTAAAAGAAACATTAAAATCTGTCAACTGGACAAAAAAAAAGTTGTAGTACCCCTTTAAAGAGTAAAAAGTAGAAGTATTTAAGTATCACTTTAAAGAGTTATATAGTAAAAGTATTTAAGTACCCCTTTAAAGAGTAAAAAGTAAAAGTATTTTGTGTAGATTTTGATGTCTTATAAGGCTACAAAAGATATTTGATGAAAATTTGTGCTGAATATTGTTCAAGAGAAATAATTGAATCTATCTTTTTATTCTTGCTGGTTTTATTTGTATTTTTGGTTGCTCAAAATCCAAACTGTTAAAAATAAACCCTCATATTTTTCAGCAAGTAAAAGAAAAAATATCCACTTTAAAATCTACTTTAGTGAAATACAGATACCTAATTTTTACTACTTTACTACTTTTACTTTGTCACGTTCCACCATTGGTTCTAGAGATTGTCAAATCCATCTTTAATTTTGGGCTAGTCTTGCTGTAGTTGAGGTTTAGACTTGGATTAGAGCTATCTTAGTCTTGGTTGGGTTTCTCTATCTAACCAGCAATCTAACCATCATAGTCAGTTTTTATTTTTATTTTATTTATATATTTTTTTCTCTGGCTGAACATACACATTTATACATATATTTGCGCTGGTCTATACTTGCCGAAACGCCATAAAAAAGTTTTAACATAAGTATTTGCTCAAAATTTAGACTTGTTCTAGTTCAAAAGTGCTATTTGAAAATGTTTATACTGTCATAGAGAACAGTTGGTCCATAATGTGCTAGTACATTTAAAAGATTTATTTATAATAAGTCACAAAATAAGACATTCACAATTTAGACAGTTATTATCTATAACAAGTAGGTAATTTAACGCTGAAACAAAAATGACTGAAGAGAAAAATAGCAGATGTGTCGGGGTTAGCATCTCACCCTCCCCTTTTCAAAACACCCACAGCCCAAACTGCATTACACCCTCCCACCCAAGCCAAGCCTCTGCAAATCCACAAATTAAGCCCCTGCTCCCTGCGCCCCTCCCACCCAGGCCAGATCTGATCAGACCCCCAAGGGAGAGCCATTTCCCAGAATCCCTCACCAGGTTAGGCGCACATGTCAGCACTGATTACAGACACTCTCAGCTGCTGCACATGGCTTTGGCTTTGTTCAATGCATAAATATACATCAGATATATCAGATGTAGTGCTATAACACTAGAACATTTTAAGTTTGCACAATACATTTTGAAAAGTTATCCGTTCTAGACTATATTGGCCTGAATTGTAAACGTTCCCTGTTAATAAGCTACTCCACTAACTCTTTGTCAGTGTAGCTTTTTTTTCAAATTTGCAAGTGTTAACGATATGAATGTGTGCCAGTACCTACCTGTTGTGATGTCTGTAATTGGGAATATTTAATTGGTGGCATATGCTCTAAATGTTGGGTTGAGATAGGTTGGAATGGGGATGTTATTTTATTTTTTTTTTTTTGCACACGTACATGGTGGGTGATACATTCATATCTATGCACTCGTATTTTGTACAATTCTATCACACTGTGCTTGTGCAGAAAAGCAAAATATTGGACAACTAAACAGTATATTTCATTGTAGTTTGTCTTTCTGCCTGTATTCCTAAAACATCTGGGGGGGAAAAAATTGTTCTCACATTGGCTTCTGTCATATAAATAAATATTAAAGAGCCAGTCTTTTGAACGGCTCTATTACAAGAATGGAACCCATAAAAGAGCCGAAAGTCCCATCACTACAAAAAAAAGCATTAGTAACAGCAGTCTTGTGTGCCTGACCTCTGATGACCTCTCCTCCGCTGTGGGACTGGCTCTGTAGAAAGGAGAGCAGACCGGAGGGTGTGTAGGTGCAGTCCACACAGGCTTGGACCGCCTGCTGCAGGACAGAGTTCACCGGAGCCGGGCCGAAGTGATCCGGGAGCTGCTGCACCAGTTTACGATCCAGATTTGGACCATAGTCTCCATGTTTGTTCACATAGACACACACTGAAAGAGAAGGGACAAATGTGAGGTTTTTAAAAGTTGTGTTCAGAACTAAGAAGTTTAAAAACACAATGGAGCACTTCCTGTATTACCATATGACATCACAAGGTGGAAGAAGTCTAAATATGCAGGGTTTCTGTGTTTAACATGTGTGAATGAAACAAACACAAAGTGAAGGAAACATTATAACATAGATCAGAAAATTGTGTAATATAAAAAAACATAACTGAAATATACTTTAGAATTAGAAAGACACAATGGTCAGATCTTTTTTTTTATTATTATTCTGAATTTTTTACTTCAAGGTTATTGTTTGAAGGTAAATATAGCAGGCACACAAGACAATAGATGTATATTTTTAAATATTTTAGGAGCTGTACAGTATTTTTTACTGTCTTAAAAATGTAAAAAACAGAAGTGAAGTGGTTTGCAGTGGTCTTAAGGCATCCCTAGCATCTTAATAATTCACTGTGATGGGTTTATATGAGCTTTTCACAACTTTCAGGGGCCAGAGCGCCGTTTTGCCGTCTCAGTAATCCTAACAACAAGCATGCTATATAGAAAATAAATGCGTTTGTCTCTCAAGATTAAATCAAGTTTGGATCTACATTCTAAAAGTACGTACAACGCATAAAAGCAAATTCAATACCAAACACAAAACAAACTTGTAAGAGGTATAACCTGGAAATGCCCATATCGAATGACTATAAACACACCATTAGCATTCATGAATTATTAGCGGCCTTGGGTTAATGTGATTTACCTGTGCAGACGACATTGGACCCGTTGCTATGGTTACTGTCCGTGGAGACCAGGCTGGAGCTGAGTCTGGTCTCTGAAGGAGAAGGCAAGACCGGGGAGGACCCTAAAGACTGGACCAGACGGGACTTCTTCTGCAGCAAACACAATTAAATACTCATTAATTAGTCTGTCTGGATTTTTGGTTTAGACTTTATTTTGTCCAGGTTTAGTGCTGTATTTAGTCCTGGTTAAGTCCTGTTTTAGCTATGCCCCCTTTAAGATCTTATCAATTCATTATTAATTATTAACAAACTTTTATACACACACCCGCACGTCTTTAATGTTAAATATGGATATAACTATTAATTTTGCTTGTTTGTATTGTATTTTAAACAGGGAACCCATAAATAAGAGAGTCCGTATAAATAAAGATAAAGAAAGAATGAAAAAAATTTTGTTCAGTTTTGAGTATGTGTCTTATAAAAACTCGATGGGTGAATATGACAATTATTTTTGTTGAAATCAAGTGTGTTTGACTATTCAGATTAAAGAAACTAGCTAAAGTTGAAAAAAATACTGTCACAATATCAACTAAGTCAAAATCAGTATTTAAATGTAGAGTATGCAAATTTAATAAATACATATGCCAAATACATATACCATTTTATGTCCAATGAGGTCCATCTGGTCTACCAATAATTAAGTTTAATTATGTATTTTTTTGTCTTTAAATGGCCCATATTACACTGTTTTCTGATCTATGTTATAATATTGTTTCCTCAAGAAGAACATGCCTGGAGATGTGTTTTGTTAACACACAAACCCTGCATATTTAGAGTTCTTCTCTCCAACTGAAAACACTCCGTCCCACCTTGCGATGTCATGTGGTAATACAGGAAGTGCTCCACTGTGTTTTTAAACTCCATACAATTTCACTAGAATAAGTTGGATCATTTCCGCCCTGCAGTTGCCAATCTCTACTGAACAAAAGATAAATTTGTTTATGAAATGTGCTATATAAATAAAGTGGATTGGATTGGATAAAAGGTAGCTGTTAACTTGAAAATTACCACTTCATGACATCACAAGGTGGAACAGAACATTTTGAGCTTTGGAGATGTAGAAAGACTAATAATAAAGGGTTACTCAAACAAGTGTGAATGAAACAAAACACAACATTCTAACACGGCTTAAAACTCACAATAAGCCATTTTGTGTAATATAGGACCTTTAAAGGAACAAATGTACCATATACCAAAATTTGTCATGCTCATTCCAGTGTGCGTGTTATGGGGCTAGATCAGTCTTTAGCTTTGGTTTTAATACTGTTTGTCAGCTAAATAAATAGATTAAATTGCCATGCGATTAGTTACACGTTCCAAAATTAGGAACGGGTTTGGTACAATTTATTACCAAGATTTATGTGCTAACTCCAAACTCTAAACAAGCTGCAAACTAAAACAGGCCAGCCGAAACAGCCTCTTTGCTAGCCTTGTCTGAGCATAATGTATTACCCTCCCTCCCCATCCCTCAGCCCCCTGTCCTCCTCCGCTCTTTATCACCTTGTTAGCCAATAGCCACATCCCTAAAAACATTACAAAAAGCCAATGGGCCATATCATAACATATTACTCCTCGGACATGTTGTTTACCCTGCTGCTGGGCTTGGGAGCTTTCTTCTTGTGTGGTCGGGGGGCCAGCGTTACCCCCGGCGAGCTGGTGGTCCTGGGAGGGCTGCTACGGGACAAGCCATTCCCGTTGACCGACGTGGAGGCTGCGGCCGCCGCTGCCTCCGCTGCCGCCGCTTCCGCCGCGGCCTTGAGGAGGGCGATGGTCTGGGATTTGGGTCGTCTTCCTCGGACCCCCTTACGCACCGGGAGTGGGGGTAAGGGGTGGGGGAGGCGGTACGAGTTCTGCATGAAGGAGGAGCTGTGCGACGAGCGGCGAGTCGTGAGGGAGGAAGAGGAGGAGACAGGAGCCAGGAGCGCGCCGGGAAGAGTGACTGAGGAAGAGAAAACAGACAAAACATGAACATTAGTTTTGTCTCATCTGTTTAAACTATTATATAATTTTCTGATCTCTGTTATAATGTTGTTTCCTCATCACAAACATATCTGGAGTTGTGGTTTGTTTCATTCGCACATGTTTAACACACAAACCCTGCATATTTACACTGAGTTCTCTCAAACTGAAGACACTCTGTTCCACCTTGTGATGTCATGTGGTAATACAGGAAGTGCTCCACTGTGTTTTTAAACTCCATTCACATTCACTAGAATCATTTGGATGATTTCAGCCCTGGAATCTCTACTGAACAAAAAGTAAAAATGTAGCTGTTAACTTGAAAACTACCACTATATGACATCACAAGGTGGAATAGAGCATTTTGAGCTTTGGAGGTAAACAGGTAAAGAGTTACTCAAACATGTGTGAATGAAACAAAACATAACTCCAGTATGTTTCTGAGGAGGTAACAACATTCTAACATGGTTTAAAGCTCACAAGAGTCAATTTTGTGTAATATAAGATCTTTAATGTGCATATGACATATTTTCATGTTTTTCTAATTAATACTTGGTTTGGTGGGATAGTACTTATGTTATGGATTTGCCTTTACATATGTTTTATCTGCAACCTGTGTCCAACCAGGAAGTCAAATAAACATCAGAAGCACAGACACAGAAAAAAATAGACAAATAAGGAAATTTTTTTAGTAAAATCTTAATTATAATGAAAAAGTACTGTCATATAGACTTTAAAGTGGGATTAAACACCTAAACGTCAGCCACAACCACATTTCAAAAAGACTAAAGGGAAAAGGAGAGAGGGGAAGGGTATAAAGAACACTTTGATTGGTTTATCAGGTATCCACACTTCAAACTCCGCCCCTGCAGCCAGGTGTATGAAATCAGAAACACCTGGCTGTAATCAGGGGAAGTCATGTGTGACAGTTTTTTGACTGTTTTTTGAGTTCGCACTAAAACTACCACTTAAAGAAACAGTAGGCCATGCTATTAAAACTCAATGTACACAGTTCACTAACAAAAAAGTTGACTTAATGGCAGTCTCCCTTTAAGTGTTGCTATGGGAACAACAGAGATACAGATTTTAAATACGAATGCCAAGATTATTTGGGTAATTAACAATCATGATCATTCACTACATATTCATAAAAATCATAACTGTGAGAATTTTAAAAGCATCTCATTTGAAACTAAAAGTCCAAGTAAACCAAAATGAAAATTATTTGGTTGTTCATGTCATATTGTAATTTAAAACGTTTGATTTTAAAAAGATGGTTACATACTTCAGAAATGGAAACAGTAGTTATGGTTATAGAAAAAAAATATAAATAAATATGCTTAAGTAGGTATAAGGATCCAACTCTGTAGTATAACTCTCAGTGCCAGACTGAAAATAGCTTCTGAATCTGGATAGGAGCCGAAATATCTCAGCAAAAACAGCATCCAGGCGACCACAGCTGAAACCTCCTCTGCATTAAGAGGGTATACGATTTCAACAGATGTACTTAAGACCACAAACCCATAGAAAAAGTATAAAATGAGGCTTAAGGCATCCCTAGCCGTTCAAACACTTCATAATGAAATGGCAACTCTTATGATCGAAACCAGCATTTTTACCAAATAGTTGGATGGCAAGGTTCAAAGGTCAAAGACTAAATGCAGACTGAGCCGTGTAGCTTCAAACAGGAGTTCTTTTGTTCAAAACACTTTCAAACAAGGTCTAAAGTCATGAGGCTCTGGGCAACGCTTCAGGAAACAACAACATCATTATAGAGCGACTCAGATGAATATGGTGAGGGGCCAACGCGTATTTAGGGGAAAGGGAGAGTTTAACTGTCTTGCTAGTAATTAAGTTTAACAGACCAGAACATTACGTGTTTCATTCTAAAGTTAAAGCCAGGAAAATGACCCAATATGATCAAATAAAAATGAAACGGGAACTATAAACTATCTGCTGATGCCCTATTTTAACAGATACCAATGTAGGGACGGAAAATAGCACTTATTTCTTTAAAACAGTGAACTTACATAACGTAATTGGATGTCTTGTGTAGTAACTGTTTTTTATCCTTCAAAATCACTAATGAACAGCTTCCTATGAATAAATGTTCAAACCTTGTGAGACATTCTAGGCCAAAATCAGCCTAAATAATCTTATTACATGAAATCAAAGGCCCAATCAGGATATTAGCTTAAACAATGTCATGGAACCCATACCTAGCTCATCATATCTAGCTCATTTTTCAGTACCAGTGTCTGTATTGATGCATCCCTACTAAAAACTAAAACAAGGTTGAACTAACAAACCTAATACAAATTCCATTTTACCAGTGGTTCTGAAAGTTGTCTAAACATAATTCACAACTGAGTTTCAAGCATGAGTGTATATATAAATGGACCTAACCTGCTAGGCGCCACGTTTCAAATAGGAAGTGATCATGAGCATGCCATCGTCTCCATGGACTCTGGCTTCAACTCACTTGACATTGTAAAATTTACTCCCCTCTCTCTGTAACTGCTGCTATCAGGCTCGTCATTTTGGTCTTAAAATGTTCCAATTAACCCACTCTACATGATTACTTCAGTATTGCATTCGTAAATCAAGATATGAACATTAATAACAGACAAATCAGGTGCTTTCTTTCCCCGTGGTCGTTCCCGCTAGTGTTAGCAATAGGTTTGATTGCCAGTGTTGCTAAGTGTCCGCTCTCTGCTAAACCAAAGGGTGTTGCCTTCAACAGCCTGGCTCCGGATTGACTCTTTAGTTGCTATGGTACTCATGGTTGGAATTCCAAATATGGAACTCTGCTCTAAATTGGCCTCTATAACTGCCAGCCTTGAAGAGCTTCATTTGACTGGAATTGAAAGCTATGGGTGATGTCACACTCACTTAGTCCACTTCTTTATACAGTTTATGGTTTCAACATGAACTATAGGCCAACTATCTGATATACATATCCACTTTGAATCAGTTTTTAGCCCATTATTTACACAAATGTAAAAAAAAAAAAAAAAAAAAAAATTTGAACATTTCAAATTTGCAAGGATGACAAAGATCTTGACTTTGAGAAGAGATGACAGCATCAGTGAAAGCTTAAGAAATATTTCACAAACTCCATCACCTGGACTTAAACCAAGGATGATCTGCAGACCAACCCATCCCCAAAGTGTCAACTGTAATACGCCCACCAATGATTTTCAAAACACTGAGTGCCAGTTTGTAGGAGTGTATAGTAAACAGTTTTGAATTATTATTTTACTATGGATCATACCTAGATGACTGGGATTACACAGATTTATTTTACTTACTTATGTGTTTATTTAATAGTACTGTCATTTTTCATTTTTAGACAATAGACTGGGCCTACAATACAAAATAGCTGCAGCATGCTTTCACTATCCCTCATTGTTTACCTTTAAAAATCACAGGGTGAACTGTCACTTCTCCACTTCTCACTCAGGCGTTTCTTATCAGAGCTCAGCTGCTGCTAAAATCCACATCCCCAAAACAATGGCCCTTGAATCCTTTAAAGAGGCATCAGCCGTGACCAAACAAAGAGGGTCCCTACCTGAAGGAGAAATATAAGCCTACTTTTGCAAACAATGGAGTGATTTACATGAAGAAAGAATGCAGCATTGTTAGGCAAAATACACCGTCCATCTTAATTAGCCTGAGTGTGACCTGATAATATGAAGTAATATAGAGATTATTAGCTGTTTTTCAGGCACTACCTCAATATTGGGCTTCCATTGTATTATAATGGCTAAAAAAAAATAAAAAATCTCGACTGTGAAAAAGATACCAGATACTAGCTTACTAATACTACAACTAGTACTGAAACTGGATGCTCATTTGCTCTACGAAACCTGAATACTGAAAGGAAATACCAAAACAGGACCTTTCATAAGTTTTAGAATAGTCTTGATGTAAATGATCACATTTTTATATAGCGCTTTTCCACCTCCAAGTCACTCAAAGCGCTTTATATCAAGGAACCACTCATCCATTCACACACATATTCATACATCAATGTATGCAGACACTGGGGGGGAGTTGGGTTAAGTGTCTTGCCCAAGGATACAATGACAGCATTCACCTGTGATCCACTTTGGATCAGTGGACAAAAACTCTACCAACTGAGCTACTATTAAATGATCATAATTATTAATGGCAATTCGAATTAGGGCTAAAAAATGAAGGTACTACTGGTTCTGAAAAAAGTTATGTTTTTGTGTCTGGTGAACACTGGGAGAACATAGAGACATAAACGAATAAACGGCGACACTACCTCAGTTGGTAGAGTCAGATCCACTGACCCAAAGTTGGCGGTGCGATTCCTGCTCTCACAAATAAATCCTGACACTGTGTCCTTGGGCAAGACACTTAACCCACCTCACCCCCCAGTGTATGTATGAATGTGTGCCTGAATGGGTGAGTGGTTTCTTTATGTAAAGCGCTATATAAAAGAAGAAATGGTATTCACTTAAATAAACTGTATGGTTCTTGTTTCTCATTTTAGGTCATTATTATTAAACAAAAGATACAGAAAAAGTAGTGTTCAGGTAGTGGAACAGAAAAAATGAAGAAATGGAAGACTAGAAGAGATCTCAAATGAGCCATAGCTTTCAGTACAGTGTTTTTGGCAGAGGCCGTGGGGTTGTGTTACTCTCTGAGGGGAACAGACAGTAAAAGCATGAAAAGCTCCTTAATTGGAGAATGAGTGAAAGCAGGTGAAGAAAGAGCAGGTTTTTGGTTTCACAGAGTCACAGGGGGACGGCTAAGCTAACCAGGCTAAAGCACAAAGCCAGTGTAGAAAAACAACTACGCTTGGCTGTTTTGAGTATGATAATGTACTAAAAGTGGGGGAAATGGGCTATATATCGTTAACTAATCAATACTTTTTAAATTGCAGTTGCCAGATCACCAGCAGCATCCAAGCACTTTTAACCTTTATGTTAAAACAGCAATAGGTTTTACATGCTTTTAGCATCACTACTTCCAGTTCAATTTTATCTCTCTGAGGTTTTTGCTGAGTCACACTAAAATGAATAAATATTTAGAGATAAAACAGTGAACAGGGAGCTGCGGGTGGATGTCACTGACAACATCTTAAACACTACATAACAGTGAACATGTTTGTGTCTCAATGCTAATGCTGCTTTTGGTGCATAATAAATAATAAAACAACACCACAAACTTAAGTATTCTACATATAAAAACAATTTGATAGGTTTTAGGGATGGGAAGATATTGATATTAAAATTTAGACTCACAATTATTGTGACCAAAATAATAGTGATTAACAATATTATCATGATAATTATTAAACCAAGGCAGTGTAATGTCCTCATATGTGGACACCAGGACCTTGTGGAGAAAAAAAAATGCATTGTGGCCTAGACAACCCAAAATATGTTGTCCCCATATGTGGATGCCTGGTCCTAAGAGGTTATAGGTATCCAGATTAATTCACGATTGTTGTAAATGATTGTAAAACAATGCGCCCCGCTAACAAGCTGTGCAATCAGCTGTACAAAATGCTGTTCAGCTAACACTAACATGACACAAACACAGATTCACACAAATTCAAACTAACACAAACTACATTCAATAGTTTCTTTCACATAGTATGTCACTTACGGTGGACATTTTCGGCTCAAGTTACTGGGAGCCAGATCCACTGCCTGCCCACGACTAGTCATGACGATGACTGAGGTGATGAATCCCCAATTCAGAATAGGCACAAAAGCTCACAGGTTTCATTGCTATGACAGAGGGTGCCTTGTGGACAAACACTAGAACTCACATCTAAACATTGTATTGAAACCGGAAACCTGAGGCAGTCTGGTACTGTAAAAAGCAATTATAAATCATGTGCTATGATCACGATTATTAAAAAATGCCACAAACGATTAAATGCGGACCTTTTTTTACCGAAATTAACGGCATTATCGTATATTGTCCCATCACCAATAGGTTGTTTATTTTACGTTTTCAGATTTTAATAAAAGGGACTGTTAGCTAGCTGGCATGCTGCTTTGCACAGAGCCTATTAGACACAAATGATGAGACACTAATGATTTTGATTGACTGTATTAAATATTTTAGTCACAATGTCTAAAATGTATTCTGTTATTTGTGTTTATATTGACTTTGATGTTGCAGGCACAGGGAGAACGTTGGCCAGAGCGCCAACTGCTGCACCACCGTGTCGCCCAAATATAAACAAAGATACAAAATAAACTGGAATTTAATTGAAAAAGCGAGAACAAATATGCTATGCTAATAACATTTAAGTTGTTTAATTATTCGTTGTTGAAAAAATTAGCCTCAAAAGCAGAACTTTTAAACTACAATGTTTTTTTTTATTTAATTATCCTCTTGTAATTGTATTTTAAAAGGGAAAACATCAACATTGTAAGCATGTAGCCTACCATAATATGACATACAAATTCTAAATGGCTTTGCTAATGCTAATTGCTCAAACAACATAAGACAACAACTAGCTAACATTTTTATTAGCCCTGTATGTATTGTTCTGGGTGTAATGAAAAAAAAACATATGGCAGTGATCATGTCTGTAACAAAGACTGACCCACTGACCCGTTAGCCACAGTTCGCCCAGGGGTAACGAGCGTGCACAAGACTCTGTGTGTGTGTGGGTGTGTGTGTGGGGGTGTGTGTGTGTATGTGAGTGTGTGTGCGAGTGAAAGAGTGTGCTCGTGAAGAGTGGCTGTTGAGGACGAGGTTGTTATTTTGTCTCCTTTTACAAAACAATGTGCCCTTCTACTTGAAACGGATGTTATGGTCAAGAAATGCAAGAAATTTGGCTTGGAGTAGATGCTGGCTTTTTGTAACTGCTATGTAACTGAATCGTGTAAAATGAGACGACGTAATTACTCATTTGTCCAGCCAATATGTAAAATGTAAACAACACCCAAGGTAATAGTAATCCTTCTTCAGAGAAAACCAGATGCCAGGAGAAAAAAATGCGACAACTCAGGTTTTGCTACACAACAGATTGAACAAAATGAACAGTATTATACTAGCTGCACTTGAAAAATACAAAAACACACCTTATATGGCAACTTCAGTAAGTCAAAATGAACAAATATAAAAAAAGTGAAAAAGTAAAATGTCAAAATACATCCAGAATCAAGAAAACATGTCTGGAAGATGGAAGAAACTATTCCCTACTTCCAGTGGTGAAACTTAATGAAGTATAAGTAGTAAAGTACTATATGTAAGTAGAAATTTTAGTACATTATAAAGTGTAGTACTTTTTACTTCACTACATCTGAGTGCTGGTATCTGTACTTTCTACTCCAATATATTTTTAGAGCTGGACTGAAAAGTAAAAGTATTTTTTATTATTGTTTGAGACTCGCTGAAATGTCTAAGGATTTTATTTTTAATAAATAAAAATAAATAAAATAAACACATTCATAAAAATATACAAATAAAAACAGCTGGAAAAAACAATCTAACAATTTAATTGTTTCTATTAAACAAAATCCAACATAAATCTGTATCAGTCACTACATCTGAAGCCTTATAAGACTTTTATTTTTACTCTTTAAGTATATTTTTTAAAATGGTACTTTACTACTATTACTTAAGTCGATTTTTTCATGTGATACTTTTACTTTTACTTGAATTTTTTTTTTTTTTTTTTGCTCCGTTATCTGTACTTAAGAAACAAAACTGAGTACTTCTTCCACCCCTGCCTACTTCAAGCTGATCATTCACAAACACTATTGATTCTTCTGGCACTATGTAACGTTTGAGGAATTTAGAGATATGCCACTTACCTACGTAGTTCAGATTAAATTCTTATCTCCCAGCCAAGGTTAGATCACAAAAGTATATTTTTTTGCAGAAGATATGAGCCACTTCAAATTCTCCTTTGAAACTTTGCCAAACAATTAAAAATTATAATGATGAATAAAAATGCTGATTCAAAAAGATTGGATGCGATTTGCGTGTAATTGCTCACATGAATTTCAAAGCTCTACAAAAACAACTCAAATTTTTAATTCCAACCAGATTAGCAAAACAAACAAAAGCCTTATTGTCAAGTAAATCAGCAACAAAACTGAACAAGCCACAGAAGAAACAACAAACACAATCATGTTTTTCTCACCTCTCATTCACGAACGCATGGCCAAACCAGCACTTGAGGTCAAAAATGAAAGTTCACACCTTTGAAATTAGAAACAGTTTTGAAAAAGAAAGAACATTATGAACTCACCAAGTCTACTATTTCAAAAGCAGAAGTTCGAACTGCAGCCTCTTATCACAAATTGCACAAATGGACCAAGTATTTCCCGACAATATCACTTTCTCAAGCCGGCCGCTTCCTGGTTCTGCTTTTTTCTAACAACTACTACTAACAAAATACTTTTACACTTCAGTTATTCAAATGTTAAATGACTTCCCAGTGATTCTCCCTCAATTTGTTGCTACTTCCTTATGCGTCTGTCTTGTAGGAGTAGTAGTAGTGGTAGTAGTACTTTTCTCCCGGTACTATTATCCACAACAAAGGAACTGCTACTGCTACTACTACTACTGCAAATCCTGCCCACCGAATGAATGAGCGGCAGGGGCGGGCAGAGAGGGGTATGTTTGATTTGCATATCACGAAGGGGAGGGAGGGGTGGAGACAGTGAGAAAGCGAGGTGGGGTGGGGTGTTTATGCATGTTATCTGTGGGCCAAATCGACAGCCAGTCAGTCACCTGCCTCTTAAAGTTGCAGTGGCTTTGGGGGGATGGGGGAGGTTAGCGGAGGGTTAGCACGGGGCTAATGGGGCTAGCGTGGTGAGGGTCCCGGGGGAGGGTCCGACCGGGGGAGAGGGGGGAGAGAAGGGAGGGGCTGGTGGGCTAAAGTGGATTAGAGCAGTTGTGATTGAAATGTAGACAGCCGGGCCAACTCTAAAAGCTAAACAGTGTAATAGTAGAAGTAGAAGTAGTAGTAGTAGTAATAGGAAAAGTAGTAGTAGTAATAGTAGAAGTAACAGTAGTAGAAGTAGTAGTAGTAGTCAGTGGTACAAGAAGTACTCAATTCTGTCACTTAAGTAAATGTACAGATACAAAAAAACAAGTATCACATGAAAAAAATCTATTTGAGGAAAAGTATCCATTTAAAAATGTACTTAAAGAGTAAAAAGTAAAAGTATTTAAGTATACCCATATCTTCATAAAATATGTAGCACGTTTGATAATATATTATCATTATTTAGGTGGTTAAATTTTGTGTTTTGGGGTATAGATTTAGGTTTAGGGCAATGCAGGTCTATAGTAATGGGAACACTGTACAGTAATGATAATCGCTAGCTACAGATGTAATACAGAATGCAGTAGTAGTAACAGAGTAAACAGCTTCAGTTATGTCATAATGGCTGCGATGGTCTTATAATACTACTATTTATACTAATCAAAAAACCTCAATACTCAAAAATACTCAAAGTAACCTCTTCTGTATATTTTTATGTTGCGATCACAAACAAAATCATCAACTTACCAAATTACAGCTACTTACGACTAACTTTAAGTATGTATTAAGACACTATAACAAGATGACACGTTACTATTTCTATTGCAGACGGTGGTACTAAAAACGATCTTTTTCCTATTGTAAAAACCCACAAAGATCGGCCTCATTGAGCGAGCCCACGAGGGGGTCTTATATTGAGCGTAACCTTAGCCGTGTGTCAGGAAAGCCTGGTGAAAGCAGCGGTCAGGAGCCAAAGACTGAACAATGTGCAGTGGACCAAAGAGGGACAAAGAGGGGGAGAGGAACCTGTCACTAGAGACATCTTCATCTGAAACGATCGCTCATATACACCCACAGGATGGAAGAGATATCAGATCTGTAACATGTCTTATAATAACTGAATGAATATCAACGCCGACTCAAAATTGCAAGTTGAGTTGGAGTAAAAATTATGTTAAATGGTCACGTTTTTGTTTTTGTATAGTACTTTCCCACCCATTCATACGCACACATTCATACACCAGTGTACACAGACAGTGAAGTGGGTTGAGTGTCTTGCCCAAGGACACAACAACATTATTCATCTGTGGGAGCTGAAATCGCACCGCCAACCTGTGGGGCCGTGGCTCTGACCGCTTTACCACTGATGTTTATGTTGAGAGCGGGGTTTAAACCTCACGATAACACATATTGAAGCACGATGTATTATTAGAGAGATATATGTCGAGAAACGATAATATTGAAACTGCTTTATGTCACTCACACAATAACAATAATGATAAATAATCCCAGAAAAACGTGTTTAAATAGACAGTATTACTACGTGGCATAAGCAGCAGCAAAATGAATATATATATAATGAATAGCAAAATGAAGGAATAAGTAGCCAGAGAAGTTACTTTTGCAGTCCTCCACAGGTCAAATCTTATCCTATTTCAACAATAGTACTCAAAATCTCCACACTTTCGCAAAGAAATTGTGCACATGATAAATGATTTTTACCCCCAAAATATACTGTTCCACCTTTCATGTATTGAACAGTAATTCAATGTAGTAATTATCATGACAGGCCTAGCAGGATTCGAACCTTCAGATCGAAGGATGAACACTACTAACTGAGCTACTGTGAAATCATAAAGGCTGCAGTTATTTAGATACTACAATTTCCTCTGTAAAGAACTAAATATTTTGTGATTTATGGAAAAAGCAGTATTGTAGTCACCATCAGCCAAAAAGTCATTCCCAACATGATTTCAATAGTAAAGAATTGACAATGGAAAGAGATATCTGTGTAATCCCTCAGTCGTCCAGGTCTAGAAGAAAAGACCTACCCAACAAACTTAAACTGTAAATAATAGGTGTTTTTAGTTTCAGTGTTTGTTCAGTGTCACTCTGTGGTCTTATACTAGCTCTCACACTGATTTCTTTTTTTTTTTACACTTCAACTGAGTATCTAGTTTTAATATAGAATTTGTTGTAATATAATAATATAATGCAACTGCTAGTCAATATTATTATGTACTTTTATTAGTCTTCTCTCAAATATGAACGCTCCTAGACTTGTTTACAATGTGTAATCTGAACAAAATCACAAAATTGACTCTTGTGAGCTTTAAGCAGTGTTATAATGCTGATATTTCATCAAAAACATACCTGGAGTTGTGTTTTCTTTCATTCATCCATGTTTGAGTAATCCTTTATTATTAGTCTGTCTACATCTCCAAAGCTCAAAATGCTCTGTTCCACCTTGTGATGTCATGAAGTGGTAGTTTTCAAGCTAATAGCTACCTTTTACCTTTTGTTCAGTAGATATGCATAGATAGTTCAGTACAGTAATACACTTCCTGTATTACCACATGACATCACAAGGTGGAACAGAGTGTTTGAGAGAAGATCTCAGCCTAAATATGCAGGGTTTGTGTTTTAAACATATCTGAATGAAACAAAACACAACTCCAGGTATGTTTGTGATGAGGAAACGACATTATAACATAGATCAGAAAATAGTGTAATATGGGCCCTTTAAACATATATCTAAAAGCAATTGCAATTATTTCCCTTAAAGTGTGCCAACGTTAACCTACTTATTTTCATAACATTATCTGAGTATATTGAGTCTAAATAATTCACACAGTTTAAATTCAAATAAATATAACACAGTTAATTTACTTTTTTAATATTATATTTTCTGGTTATTTTAAAGATGATAATGATTATTTATATTGAAACAGTGAGAAGATGCATTGGTTTTCATTCACTGTAAACTGAAACTCATCATCAGCATAATTTGTCATTGAAATATAATTAAGTCCTACTTGCACCGCCCCAGAGGATGCTTCGGAATCGTATTTATAGCACCATAAATTACATTCAAAACGGCTACCAGGTTTGAAATTGAATTGGGTAAAATGTATCTCCTTTGAGAAAGAAGATTATTTCTATATAAACTCAATTGTATTATCTTCCATTGCCACATTTCTTCAGTATTTTTTCCAAACACGATAAACGACTGCATAAACAACTCCAGATAAGACACATATTGGTCTTTCTCATCGTAAAACCATATATCTTCCATTTGCACACGCCAAAGTAATATTTCTGCTGACTTAGTATTTTATTTGGACATTTTTAAAGCGATAGTAAATGATCTTTTAGCAAAAAAATAGACTAAAATAAAAGCTTTTGTGTATGTGTATCTGTTTATTGCACTGACATATAAAATAAAACATAATAAAACCTGCATCCTTAATCTGAGCTTGCTTGCATTTCCACAAACCTGGCTCTAGAAAACAACCTCCGCCTGTCTGTTTCCGTGGAAAGATTGTATTTTGTTCCTGTGGCTATAATCTTTCACTTTATGTCAAAAAACGTATCCATCTCTGTGAAGAACACTCCAAAGTATGGTTTTAACTTTGTATTTCCATGGAAACCAGGAAGCTACATACTTATTCAGTATGGACAGAATTGACTAAACTTTTATCAGTTATGTATTTGAATATGTATACTGCATTCACATGTTTAAGCCGTTATGACAAAAGATGCCATTAAATCCATAGAAAAGCTTCACTGCGTAAGACTTAGCCTGACCCGGCCCCCTCCGTAGCTCCTCGTCCCCCCCGTATCTCCCCGCCCCGCCCAGTATCTCCCCGGTCCCTTTTGACATCGACGTGTTAGAGACATTATGAATAATTCAATATGAGGCTATTTGCATAATGACCTACTTTCAATTATAATTAAAATAACACACCAGCGCAAAACGAGGAAAACACAGAAAACCAAATGCCCGTATTAAATCTGACAAATTATTATTTTCAAAAGTTATAGTTTAATTTTAGACCAACGCAATTTAAAGGTACAGTATGTGACTTTCTGAAGGTAGCATGTCGCCTGCAGGATTCCATGGAAAAGGAATGTTAAAACCACACTTCGGAACATTCCCCATGGAGATAGATCAGTTTTATGCCATAGTGTGAAAGTTTATAGCCAAAGTAACAAAATTTCCATGGCAACAAACCGGACAATTTCCTACAAGTAAGCGTCAGGTTTGTGGAGATGCAAGCCCGCTCAGAGTAAAGATACATGTGAAATGAAAAACACATGCCTTTATTTTAATCTATAGTTTTTGGTTGAAAAGTTAAATACTATGGTTTTAACTTAGTCTGTTTTGCCAATCTTAAACACAATTTTTTTTATTTTTCTGTTCTATCTCAATTTTGTCACTATGCCAAAAGTAAACAATAAAAAAAACAAATAAAAGATGATAAAAGAAGAAAAGACAAGGACATCTGGCTGAATTACTCAAAGACAGAGATTACTGCAGTGTGAAAGAGGAACAGTGAGTGTAGTAGTAACAACAGCAGTAGAAGTAGCAGTAGTAGTAGTAGTAGTAGCAACAGCAGTAGAAGTATAAGCAGTTGTAGTAGTACCAGTAACAAAAGCAGTAGTAATAGTAGTTGTAGTAACAGCAATAGTAGTAGTACTAGTAGTAGTAGCAGTAATAACAGCATAAGTAGTAGTAGCAGTAGCAACAGCAGTAGTAGTAGTGACAGTTGTAGTGGTAACAGCAGCAGTAGCAGTAATAGTAGTAGTAGTAGTAGTAGTAGCAGTAGCAGTAGTAGCAGCAGTAGTAACAGCAGTAGTACCAGTTGTAGTGGTAACAGCAGCAGTAGCAGTAATAGTAGTAGCAGTTGTAGTGGTAACAGCAGCAGTAGCAGTAATAGTAGTAGCAGTTGTAGTGGTAACAGCAGCAGTAGTAGTAGTAGTAGTAG